>NW_015167688.1:21665-32995 GCF_001447785.1 Gekko japonicus
AAGGTCCCGCAGGGCCCGGATCTCTTCTGGGAGCTCACTCCACCAGGTAGGAGCCGCCACCGAAAACGCCCTGGCCCTCGTCACAGCGAGTTTGATGTTCCTGGGGCCTAGAATGTGCAGGAGATTTTGGGTCCCCGACCGTAGTGCCCTTGGGGGAACATGCGGGGAAAGGCGGTCCCTTAGGTATATACCCCACCCTTCAGTCGGAGTCTCAGAGCAGCTTACAAACTCCTTTTCCTCCCCCTCCCCACAACAAACACCCTGTGAGGTAGGTAGGGCTGAGAGAGCTCTGACAGAACTACGGCTTGCCCAAGTTCATCCAGCAGCTGCGAGTGGAGGAGTGGGGAATCAAACCCGGTTCTCCCAGATTAGAGTCCGCGCACTTAACCACGACACCAAACTTTGTTTGATTTGATTCAGAGGTCAGCGAGACTCACTGTGGGATATAAGGAATACCCCCCTCAAAAACACAATAATTTGGGGATGTACACAGTTTTGGTTTGATTCAGAGGTCACTGTGGGATATAATGAATACCCCCAAAACACAATAATTTGGGGATGTACACAGTACATCTTCCTCATTGTTGAGTACCCACAATCTATAGCTCACAAGACGACGTGCATTCTTTTATCCCATTCTGCCTCCAAGGAGTTCAAGGAGGAGTACATAGTCTCCCTCCATTTTATCCTCCCACAAAAGCCCCATGAAATGGGTTAGGCTGCAACAGACTGAGTGGCCCAAAGGTCATCCAGTGAGTATCATGACTGAGTGGGAACCCAGGTACTTTCGACACCACACTGAGCCACAATAACATTAGAGGATTTGTAGTGAAGTTCAATGGGCTTAGAAGGGTTTAACTCTGTTTAGGATTGCATGGTTAGCTTCCAAGTACCTCAGAGTTCCAGAACATTCTCTTTTATGACTCCAGCACGCTAAAAGGTTAGGGGTGCCTCGAAAGAAAAATTAACAGGACACGGGCATTTAACAGGAAGGCCTCTGTAAAAATGGGATCTCAGCAGTGTGTGGAAAGGCTTTATACACAACCACTGACCACGAGGAAATCTTGAGTTTAAAGCGTGGAGGAAAAGAGCTAACATGTAGAAGGCAAAGAAGTAGATTCTGCCTCAAGGGTCAGTACCTGCCAATCCAAAAGGGCTCCTGACTGGGGGCTGGGCAGACCTGTTCCAAGGCCCCGTTCACGAGTTACAGCGAATATATGTACAATCTGTGTACAGCGTACACTTGATTTTCCTTCACATGTGCGTCAAGGAATTATCATGTTATATTCAGTGCATGTACATCAGAATATGTGATTTAAAGCTCACATTTATCCAGGTACCGGAATCTTGTTTCATTTATAAAGTGAACCTGCCTTGGGTCTTTCTTATAAACAGTTGAATGCATGCATCTCCAAGCTGGTGAATGCTAAAAGAGGCCTGGGGAAATCCTAAGAGGTAGAATATCAGTTTTACCTGCAAGCCAACACTTCCTGGAGGTCCCGCAGGGCCTGGGGGCCCCGGTGATCCCTGGGGGTAAAGAATAATGCAACACATGAGGCAAGATGCATTGACAAGCCCTGTGTCTTCAAAACACTTCCCAGTTTCCTCTGATTTCATCATCCCAACAATGCCAGAGGCAAGAGTTTAGCTGCGTGGCATTGCCTTGGCCAATGCCATCTACGGAGCAGAAAACCGCATGACGTTGAGTTCTACTGGGTCCCCCAAACCCTAGCCCCACTGAGCCTGGAGTGATCTACTATGACAGACAGTGGCCTCTGGATTCAGGCTAAGCTGCTTGAGGTTCTTTCACTAGATATGTCTGGATCTGAACTCAGGACTCTGTAGGCAAAGCAGGAGCACTGCCGCCGAGAAGCAATTTCTTCCATAAACATACAAAGCTGCTTCGTGCTACAAGCACAGACAGCTTCAAGAGGGGATTGGATAAAAATGTGGAGCAGAGGTCCATCAGTGGCTGTTCGTCACAAGGTTTAGAGGGAACACTCTGGAGCAGGGATGCTCTGTCTTCTTGGTGCTTTGGAGGGGGGCAAGAGTGGGAGGGCTTCTGGGGATCTAGCCCCGCTGGTGGACCCCGCTGGTGGTATTTTTGGCCACTGTGTGACACAGAGTGTTGGGCTGGATGGGCCACTGGCCTCATCCAACATGGCTTCTCTTATGTTCTTATGTTTGGGGCAGGGATGCTCTGTATGCTTGGTGGTTGGGGGGCCACAGTGGGAGGGCTTCTGGAGTCCTGGCCCCACTGGTGGACCTCCTGATGGCACCTGGGTTTTGGCCACTGTGTGACACAGAGTGTTGGACTGGGTGGGCCACTGGCCTGAGGAAGGGTTCTATATGCACATCTGGACAAGACGTCTTGGTATTTTTTGTATAATTTTATTTTTGACTTAATTTTTTATATTGTCTCATTCTCAAGGTGTGTCAGAAGAGGAAATCGCACCACCGCAAAATAATCAAAGCCACAGAACTAGCAGTAGTATTAGTGCTAAGACAATAAAAGCAACTATAGTAAGAACTTATGAATATAATATCCCTCGCTTTCCCCCCACCCCAATTCTGCCCTTACCTGAGAGACTGTACGTATATAAAATAGCTGCTGAGGTGTACACAACATTACTGTTACTGTACAAGGCCTTAAACATATCTGAGCATCCACAGATCTGACACTTTAGCATTATTTTGGCCACTGTGTGACAGAGTGTTGCACTGGATGGGCCATTGGCCTGATCCAACATTGACTTCTCTTATGTTCTTATGTTATTGCTTTCTCATAAGTACATAAGAAGAGCCCTTCTGGATCAGACTAGTGGTCCACCTAGCACAGCATCCTGTCTCACACAGTGGCCAACCATTTCCTCTGGAGGTCCAACAACAAAGGTTTTTGTAAGAATATAAGAAGAGTCCTGCTGGATCGGACCAGTGGTCCACCTAGCACAGCATCCTGTCTCACACAGTGGCCAACCAGTTCCTCTGGAGGGCCTGCAATAGGGCATAGAGGCTGAGGCCTTCCCCTAAGGTTGCCTCCAAGGAGACAAGGAGGATCAGTCTTCTCCCTGTTTCTTCTTCCTCCTCTCTCCTCACACCAATGATAGCAGTAGTGACAAACAGCACTGGTTGCAATATCTGAGTTGTGTGGAAAGAAATTCATCAAGTTCCCTTTCAAGCCAGACATCTGCCTCATACTTTACTCTGCCTTGTTCCTGAAAATAACTGCTGACATCTATCCAACAGGATGGAATGCTCATAAGTAGGACAATGGACAGCTCTAGGAATTGCCAGAAACTCTATGGATTTACCATAAAACCATAGGGTTTCCAGCAATTCCTGGAACTACCCATTGTCACTTCCAGGTTGTGCCTGGAAGTGGCGTACAATTAGTGGGAGGCCTGGTACACCTACCATAAGGCTGTTGATTATGAAAGTCTGCCTGATCCTACACAACCCAATTAAGAACTTCTTCAATGCCTGTCCTGTCCAGCGCAAGCTGCGCTAAGCCAACGCTTTCTAGGTATGAGTCAACGCACGACCACTGAGGAGAGCTTAAATCATCTTTATTTAACTTCACACACATTTGGAAGATCATTTACTCACAATCAAGCTGATAGCTGGGTGGAAAGTTACATCTTGTGATCTAGGTTAGTTCTATAGCCGTGGTGAGAAAAGAGATGGGCTTCCCCTCTCCTTGCAGTAAGGGTTGATGGACAAAGAAACGGAAAAGAACAATAAAATCCTATCTTTGCGCCTCTGAGCTCAGGAAATTACTCTTAATGAGCCAGTCAGAGGGAAGCTTCTGGGACCCCTAACTGTGAACTACAATTCCCAGGTGCAACTACTCTTAAAGATACACAGCAGTTTTACTAAACTACAGTTAACGCTGGCTGGGGCAGCACAATGCCTTTCCCTATTAAGGGTGCCATATACCTGCCATCACTGCAGTGTCCACTGGGTGAAAATAAAAGCCATTTGTGATCGCATGACGTCACTTCCCAGAAAAACTTGGACATGGCATCATACTTTGCTAGGAATCACTGGAAACTCTATGGTAAAACCATCACATTTTTGGCAATTCCCAGAGAGGACTGACATCACTTCTGGGGAACACCAGTGATTCCTAGAAATGTGTGATGTCACTTAATTTTTTTCAAGAAGCGACATCATGATATTGCTGACAGCCACCTCCGTACCACTCCCACCCACCCAGTCTCCTGCTGGGTGTCCATCTGGGCCTGACAACCATATCCTCTCCTTTCAGAAGTGGTTGATGGCTGTCAGGATATTCTCAGTTTATGGAACTTCCTCCTGTACCTACGAGCCTGGCAGCTGCTCTTGATTATTAGGCACCAGGTGAAACAGTTTTTACTTACCCAGACCTCTGGTGGAACCTAAGCTGGTCTTCTGGAGTTCCATGACTGAGTTTGCTTCTGGTGTCTTATTAATTTACTTTAATGTTTCATTTGTTACACTTGTTTTAGTTTTATTATGGCATATGGTAACCTGCCTTGAAGCCCCACTAGGTTGGCAGACCGAAGATCCATATTTTCAATAAATATGTTCTAGCATCAGTTCTTTTCTAAGATTTTGGATTTTTCACCAGGAACAAAATGGATGACTTAATGCCTTACCTTCTCTCCATCTTTGCCTGTTTCTCCAGGCTCGCCTTTGTAACCAGTGTGGCCCTAAAAATAAAGCCGCAATAATGAGAATCTCGTTCATGTGACCTTGTGGATCATTTTGACAAAAAGTGAGGGTTTTAGAACATTTTTAGCAAGAACGAAACACAAGACTGCCAATTCAGCACATGAATCGGAGAACTTTATTCTTCTCTGCGTGTGCTCGAATTTTGGTGGTGGTGATGACATCGTTTCAAAGGGTTTTAAAAGTTCCCCATCATTTTTGGAAAAACAAAAATTCTCCAGAACTCAGAGAGAATGCTAAGGGCAGAATCAAAACACCGTGCCATTGGAAGCTACTTTAGATCAAGTTAGACCACAGGGGTCCATCTAGACAATATTTGTGTTCTCTGACTGCATTTCTCCGGGTTCTCTGCCACACCTTCTACCTGGCCTCTCTTACGTGGAGATGCCGCAGACTGAACTTGAAAGCCTTCTGCATCTACGACGTGAGCTCTCCCACTGAGGCACGGCCCCTCAAAGAACTCAACAACATAAAACAGGAAAGGGAACACACAAAATCTAACATACAATATATTTTTGCTGCACATTCATCATTCAAAATGTATTTCTGGGGAGGAAATAAGTCCAACTCGGACCGAGCACGCAGCTTCGGGAGGGATGCACATAGAGCGGTGAGGGAGGTAGGGGACACCCACATAGCCAGCCAGATCAGCCGAATCAACCCTGGCGATCAGTGGGGTGACAGGTGTCGCAGCCAGATCACCCTCGCATCTGGAAATAAGTCATAGCAGACGGCAGATGGCTCCATTCATGCCATGAATTGATATGATGCAAAACTCAGCACACAAGTGCCAGTACCGCATACTATTCCCCTGCTGGCTGGAAGGGGGGCATCTAACCCCAGTACGCTGCTTTCAACAGCGGCCACTGAGGTCAGAGGTTGAGTGGCTATTATGGCCACCGGGACTTTTCCTAGTGGGCTGATGGCAAGGCCTGTTCCAGATTTTGGGGGGCCCTGGACAGAATTCCCAGGGGTCCCCTATGTGCACTACAATGCCTCTCTTCTCGTCCACCTGCCCACCTGCCCCTACATGCCCGTGCAGCCTTCCTCCGCCCACCTGCAAGCTCTCCCACCACCTGCAACCACAGGCTCCCGCACTAGTGGGTGCAGCTACGAGAGCCACTGCCATGGCCGCCTTGAACGCTGATGCTTTGCGCCCCAGTTGCATGCCTTCCTCCAGCAGCAGTAGGCAGCTGGGAGCATAGGTATCGAAGCCCTTGCAAGCAGATGGTAGAAAGGGGTGAGTTTAGGCCATCAGAGAAGATGTCTCAGTAGGGAGTCGGCAGCAGTGGGGCCCACCCCACCGGAATGCCATGGCATATAGGGTTGCCAAGTGCGATCTCTGCTGTAGCGGGGGACTCCTGGCTGGCGGCTGGAGCGAGCATGCGCGCCGCACCCTCGTCACTCAGAACCATAGTTTTCCCTTGGATGACCGTGGCCCCGCCCCCAGCATGCCCGGCGTGGTCGCGTCACTTCTGGGTGACGTGCACGTCGGGGTGGGGTTCCCCCCGGGGCCCGATCCACTGGTGGCGGGGAATGGGCCTCTGGGGCGGGGGTTTCCCCACCCCCCGGGGGTACTTGGCAAGCCTATCTGCGTAACCCGCCTTGAGTCCAAGGGAGAAATAAATAATTTAGCAAAATATCTCTTTACCTTGAATCCTGGTACTCCTGGTGGCCCTGGAGGGCCTGGCGGACAGAGGGCTGGGCACTGAAGCAAAAAGAGAGAGAGAGAGTCAGATTTACTTTAACCAAGTCATGATCTGGGCTGTGCCACCAGAGGCCTACTAGGCCCAGGAAGTCTGGCTAGCAGTAGGGGAGGCTGGGCCTACAACTCCCAGAAGCCCCTGACAGGTTTTGGAGCCAAAATTGACCAATAGGGAAGAAGAGGGATGGGGAACAGAAGGGCTGGTGCCAAAGCAAAGGCTGTTCTTTCTTCCAGAGGGCAGAGCCAGAAGGAAGGCTGCTGTAGGAAGAAACCCTCATCCTGAGGGAGGGGTGAGTAGTCTAGTGTCACTTGGAATAGTGAGCTAGGGACAGTATATATTTAGACGCGTTAGGGCATTTGATTTCTTTCCTTTTCACCCACTTACTGTTATTATCCTGCACCTTGTTGTTTGATCTCCTATAAAATAAACCTTTTCCTTGTTTCACTCTGCCTGGTCCTCACGCCTATTATTTAGCCAAAAGGGAGGTCTGAAGGTCTTGGGAGAGTCCTCTGGGCCTTCTCAAGGGAACCTAAATCCAGAGTGGTGGCAGCATCAGGTGACACCCCACCTGAGCCATGACAAACCATCACAAAAGAATCCATGAGATGTTCTTTCTTTCCCATTATCCCTTTTGGGGAAGAAAAAGGGCAGACATGTGAACTACCCGTCAAAAACTGAGTGCAAAAAGGCGAACTTCATGAACAATGTTAATAAAGTGGAAAGATGGTATAGTCATGCAATGTTCCCTCTAAGCTCTGTAGTGCTGTGAGCAGAAATTCTATCTTGGGAGTGAAAAAGGCTAGTTGTATTAAAGTTGTGAGCGAGTCTAAATTGGACTACTGTGTCAATTAGTTTTTTTAGATTTCTTCCACAACCTGCCCAAACTACTTATTTATTCAAATATGTATATCCCACTTTTCCCTGTGACTCAAAGCAGCATACAAATCATACTGAAAAGCACAATAGGGTTGTGCAAAAAAAAACAACAAATCATTTCCCCCCCGGCTCCATTGTAGCCTATGAGGACCATTGTAGACAATAGGTCCCATGGGCTATAATGGAGAATCGATCTGGGGGTATCTGGGGTTCTAGGGGGCTGTTTTTTGAGGTAGAGGCACCAAATTTGCAGCATAGCTTTGGAACAATCATGTGATTCTGATCTACCTTGGTTTGAGTATCTCCAAATTTACCATTTGTTTCACTCCCCTACTTTACAGAAAAGTTTGAACAGACCTCTTACAAGTTTGGAATGTGGTATGAACTCAAAATCTCTTTGCTTAAAATGCCTAATTTTGACACTTTATAAAGTTTTATTACTGGATATAAAATTCCCTCTAACATCATACCAGGTGGCATGGACAAAAGATTGGGGTATAAATCTTAGTACTTATCAATGGGATAAGATTTGGACCTCATCAAGCTATACCTCACGTTCCTTACCTGTTCAACAACAGGTGATAAAAATTTTGCTTCATTGGCATCTCACGCCATCAAAACTCTCATATATTAACCCACACATGTCGTCATCATACTGGAAACTATGTGGGGCAAAAGGCTCTTTTTATCATTTCTGGTGGTTGTGTAGTAAGGGTAATAGATTTTGGAGTGAAATCATATCACAAATTCATTTGATAACAGATCATTATATCCCTAAAGACCCAACTTTAATTCTTTTGGACTTATGGCCAAAAATCAGGATTCCTCGAAATACTAAAGACCTCATTTCCACCCTTTTGGCAGCAGCAAAACATATTCTTGCTTCAAAGTGGAAATTACAAAATCTCCCCTCGATGCATCAGTGGTACCAAAAGGTATGGGGATATTTTTTACTGGACAAGACTTCAGAGTGGATTGCACAGCAAGATAGACAGGTTACCTCTACTAGTATTATGGCCCAATGGTCATTATGGCTAGATGCTTTTGCTGATCCAGAAGGAACTTTACAGAAAGCACCTTTAATAGGTTCACACACCTTATATCTTTACCATTAAGTAGCTGGAGGATCTTTAAAACTGGCTTGAACTCCATTTATTTTTAATTATTTGGTTGATAAGCTCATAATTAGAAGATAACTTATGACAATCCTTGATTCACCACAATCTGCTTAATGATCATTTTGTAATTGTTTTCATTCATGCTTTACTAAGTACTGCACTGCATTTTATCTTAATCTTCAATAAACAGTTACAAAACCTAATGTGGAACATTACAAAGAGCAAAAATTAAGAATATTAAATATGTTAAAAGCGGATTTGAATTACAAAGATTAGTTCCAGGGCAAATTCCTGAGGTGATGCGTTCAAGATGGTGCCGGAGGCTCTCATCCATTTGGGACATCTCTCACGTGTGGAACTCTAACCTCAGATGGAACTTTGGTCCGTTTGGGATTCTGGTGCAAACACCCCTTTTCCAAACACGTGAATCTATTCCTTTCCATGACTGGTACTCACATAGAGAAGATTCTCATCTGCTCTAATCAACACTGCCAAGTGAAATGAATCCAGCAGTGATGGCAGAAACATCTGACACATTACCAACTTTGTAAGAACTCCAGGGGAAAAAAAATCAGAAATATCTGAAATGCTGCAGTCAAAGAATCTTGCAGACTTTTCTTACTCAGCAAAGGACCTGCTCTGTTTAATTGCCAATTCTGATTTGTACATGTGAAACTGCTGGTCATCAACAGCTTTGAGTGTGCTACCAAGCCTGGCAACAAGAGGGAGGATTGAGGGCAGGGAAATGGTGGTGGGGGCAGCGTCACCAGCTGGACGACACCACTTCTGGGGAAAACGGAGAGAAACCCGGTAAAAACCGTGGAGTATCTGGTGGTTCCTAGAGCTACCGGCAATCACTTCCAGGTTTTCCCAGGAAGTGATGTCATCATGCTGGTGAATGCTGGTGATGCTGCACCAGCTTTGCTGGTGATGCTTAGAGGGAGCATTGCTGGTGATGTTTTTGTTTTAATTTCTTCCCTACTGTCATGTGGAGTGGAAACAGCCAGCGGGAGCCCTACTGAGGCACTTTGCAAAACTAAAAAAACAAAATATTGAAAAGATAATAAGTAAAATCTAGCATAGACCATAAAAATAGACATCAGACAACTTAAAGAAGAAGAAGAGAAGAGATTGGATTTATACCCTGCCCTTCACTACCCAAAGGAGTCTCAGAGCGGCTTACAAACTCCTTTCCCTTCCCCTCCCCACAACAGACACCCTGTGAGGTAGGTGGGGCTGAGAGAGCTCTTGACAGAAACTGCTCTTTTTCAAGAACAGCTCTTATCAGAACTACGGCTTGCCCAAGGTCATCCTGCCAGGTGCAAGTGGAGGATAGGGGAATCAAACCCGACTCTCCCAGATTAGAGTCTGCGCACTTAACCACTACACCAAACTGGCTCTCAAAAACAACAGTTTCTAGACTCTGTCGTTTATGCATACATTTATGTGTGCTGTGTGGGGAAAGACTGCAGTGCAGTTAATGAGAGGTGCTTTTGGTAGGGAGAGCCAGTACAGTTAAACCAGGGCCTGGGAGAGCCACAGTTAGGTCCCCATTCTGCCATGAAACTTGCTGCAGAATTCTCTCTCAGCCTAACTTACCTCTGAAACGACTTCACATTTTTTGTGAGAATAAAATGGGAGAAGGGAGAACCAGGTATGGTTGCCTAAGCTCCTTGGAAGAAACGCGGGACAAAAAGGTACTAGATAAATAGACAGATCTTGACTATCTCTCTCCCCCATACCTGTATTATATTTTGCCCAGCCAAACATGCTATGTTTCGTGCTGAGAAGAAAGTAGTCAATTTTGGATGGACTATTTGGTCCAACTGTTTTCTTGTTAATTGAAATAAAATATAGATCTTCCTCCACATTTGACTTCATTTTTTGACATGGAATCTAATATGTACAACACTGTCTAACCATCTCATCCTTTGCCGTCCCCTTCTTCTCCTTCAATATATATATATATAGTGGAAAATAGAAACTCTTGTTGAGCAGAAACATAGTTTTAAGCCTTGTTTATCTTTGTCTGAAGCCAGCTGTGATATTAGATATATTTTGGGGAGCGGTTGTACAGTAGTTGGTGAACAAATCCTTTGGAGTAAAAAAACAAGACATTTCCTGGGTGTCTTCCCTCTCCAAAGCATGTAATGTCATGGCAAGGCTATAATTTTCTATTAACTTCTACAGGATGTTCTTTTTTAAAGAAAGAAAGAAAGAAAATGCTGTCATTTCCCACCCAGCCTCTATAAGATTTTTCAATAAGGCGGTACAAGGAAATTATCGGCTTCTCCTCGAGCGCTCCAATTAGGAATCTAAAGAAGCTGTCATAACAGCAGATGGGAAATTCTTGAAATGTTGCTCGCCGGCTCATTAATGTCATGTTTGTTTCATCGTGAACAACTCAGACATTTTTGCTCAGAAGAGAAAGGAACAAACAACAACGCCCCCCCCCCGCTCACGGGAACAAGGTGGTGTCGCCCCTGGAAAGAAACTGCTAAATAAATCTGACCCCCCCCCCCCCCGATTTCAAAGGTGAGCTTGAAAGAAAGGACTTTAAAAAAAAAGAAAGATACCGTCAAGCGATACGCTTCTTTATAAAGATGTCAATGTGAGATATGCAGAACCAGCGCTGGACATCATCATAAATAATATTTCATGTTTTCTGGTTTGAAGTGAACACCTGTGTTTTGGAAAGGATCCAAGAATTCAGCAGCACGCTGGATGGGATCCTTGTGGGAGTGCACGGAGGGGTGGGGGTGGCGGGAGGAGAGAGGAAACTCTTTGGGAATAACCCTTAGAATAAATCTCTCAGCAGATGCAAAGCATACTTCTCTCTCTCCCTCTCTCTCCCCCCTCCTTCTCCCTCTCTCTCTCCCCCTCCTTCCCTCTCTCTCCTTCTCTCTCTCTCTCCCTCCCT
>NW_015167688.1:33937-37923 GCF_001447785.1 Gekko japonicus
ATACTCCCCCCCCCCAAACCACATGCCTCCTGGGACGCTGCAAACTGTACCAAATGCCCTGCTAAACATTCGCTATTCGCTCTCATCCCTGCTTCACTACAGCACCAAGGGAGCTGTTAGCTGAGAGCCCCATTCACTTTGAATCCTAAACAAAAACCCACCTCCACCCAAACAAGCCTATCTGTGATGCAGGAATGGCTGGTGTGACACTATTTTGCATACCCGCTTAGGCAGAGATTAGCTTGATGGGTATGCAGGGCAGGGCCCTTTCAGCTGTGGACCCCAGATTTCGCAGCGGTCTGTGCAATACACCAATGTGCAATAGTGCAAAAATCTTTTGTGCAATATGTCAATGCATAGCACCTCAAAAGCGTTTTGGAGAGTATGAAAAGAAATGCTACCTGAAGGTCTCCGTTGCCATCAGGAAGAACTCCAGGCACACCCTGCAACCAGGAGAATTGGAAAGTTTTATTTATCTGCATCCACTAAGTATGTCACAGGCAAAGGCTACTGTAGCAGTTACCTGTACACAGCATTGTTCATGATGTCATTTTTATTGTACTTAGAGAAAAGAGAATCTTCTTATCTAGTCTGAACACGCACATGAACGTACAAAGCTGCCTGTATACTGAATCGGACCATCCATCCATCAAGGTCAATATTGTCTACTCGGACTGGCAGCTGCTCTCCAGAGTCTCAGGTCTTTCCCATCACCTACTGCCTGATCCTTTTAACTGCGGATGCTGGGGACTGAACCTGGGTTTTCTGCATGGCAATCACTGAGCCACAGCCCCTTCCCTAAGTTTCAGTGTCAAAAGAATCAAGAACTCTTAATGAACACAAGATCATCTAATTTAGCCCTCTACTGTGAGGCAGGATCACCCACCAGCCCACCTTCTCTGTAGATCAGCTCAGTAATCCAGACCACAGAGTGCTAGAAGGAAATACATGCAGGCGGCTCAGACAAGTGAGCCAAGTCACATGCTATCAAGGAGGTTTAGTCCTTGTATTTACAAGGGCTGTACTCTTAAGAAGAAAGAGGAGAGATTGGATGTATACTATGCCCTTCACTACCCGAAGGAGTCTCAGAGCATCTTACAATCTCCTTCCCTTTTCCTCCCCACAAGAGACACCCTGTAAATTACAGGGTGTTTGTTGTGGGGAGGGGAAGGGAACTTGAGGCTGAGAACTGCCCTTGAGAGAACAGCTCTGAAAGAACTTGTAACTGACCCAAGGTCACACCAGCAGCTGCATGTGGAGAAGTGGGGAATCAAACCCAGTTCTCTCAGATTAGACTCTGTGCTCTTAACCACTACACCAAACTGGCTCTCGTTCCTTTCGAGTCACTTGTCAGCCAGTGTCTTTGTTTCCAGTGCAACAGAATTAAATTAACAGCACTGAGGTGCACTGACGTGCATTACGGCTGTTTATCAGCTGCTGCTGTACTAAAAATTGTTGGAAAAATTGGCATAAATACTTTGATATTCAGAGTTTGCAATGGATCTCTGCTTCACTGGAGAGGAGGCATTTCTTTCTGTGTAAAAATCTTTATTTCTAAGGGAAGGGTACACAGGAAAATCTACAAAATAACAAAGACCTAAGGGTACATCTCTACAGCTACAGAACAGACTGACCACATGGTCTCACAACAACAACTGTAATGGAGATTCTTCTTCTTCTTGACCCCTAGAAGGAAATCACCTGAATACGTTAACCAATGATTGTGAATAAGCAGACTTAGTTTTCCTGGGCTTTCTTCCCATTGGCTCTGAGCCAGGTTTCCCTTCCAGGTCAGTCTAAACAACAGCACACAAGGTAAACAGATTAACCCTATAATGACTGGACTAGACCTTGCAACACACACATATTTCCAACAAAAATAATGCTCTTACACTAAACAAAGGAAGTGTACAGTTCTAGTAGGACATGGATGTTAGGCGATGAATAGATCCATTCCGTTCTGAGTACACTAGAATCATCTAAGAATCCTGACTTACTGGTGGTCCGGGAGGCCCAGGTGGTCCAGCAAACCCTGGAAGTCCGGATGGTCCCTAAACAGAACGAAAAAGGACACAAATTCCAATATTTCATACAAAAGATTATTTATTATAAATATTATCATACATTTCATAATTATCTAATGAGCGTTTTCCCGCACAAGTCAGGAAGAGAAATCTAGGTAGATGACCCTCATATGATAAATCCGGTAATAGCTCAATATATATATATGACCGATGTTCCCTCTAAGCTGTGGAGTCTCGTGAGCAAAAATTCTACTTTGTGAGCTACCGGCATTAAAGTTGTGAGCGAGCAATTTGGCTGCTGCATAAATCAGTTTGCTCTGGAGCCCCCCTTCCTGAGCTAAGACAAAAATGTGTGAGCTGGAGGCTAAAAAACTATGAGCTGGCTCACACTAACTCAGCTTAGAGGGAACAATGTATATGACAGAAGTTAGTTGTTCATTGTTTCCAGTTGCTTCTTCTTAAGCCAGGGTGAGGAAGGAGGTCTGCTAGTTTATGCTTAACCCAGAGCCAACCAGTTCTTTAGTACTGTCCTGTATGCGATCAACATTCAGTTTCCCTAATGTAGGATCAAGCTCCCTGGTTCACATGGGACCTGCTCGCTACCGACTCCAGGCAATACTCTGGGTCTGGACCATGGTTTCCTCTAAGCTGAGTTAGTGTGAGCCAGCTCACAGTTTTTTAGCTCTGGCTCACACTTTTTTGTCTTAGCTCAGGAAGGATGGTTCCAGAGCAAACTAATTTATGCAGCAGCCAGATTGCTCGCTCACAACTTTAATGCCAGTAGCTCACAAGGCAGAATTTTTGCTCACAAGACTCCACAGCTTAGAGGGAGCGATGGTCTGGACTCAGGTCCACACCCATCTCATGTTGACATTGTGAAGAAAACCTGTCACACTGTGACCCTGGGATTGGGATACTTGTATGTTTGCTGACAAGACTCCACAGCTTAGAGGGAGTGATGGTCTGGACTCAGGTCCACACCCATCTCATGTTGACATTGTGAAGAAAACCTGTCACACTGTGACCCTGGGATTGGGATACTTGGTCAATAAAGCAGAGTTTTGTCCAGTCATAGAAGAAGAAGAAGAAGAAGAAGAAGAAGAAGAAGAAGAAGAAGAAGAAGAAGAAGAAGAAGAAGAAGAAGAAGAAGAAGAAGAACCCCCCCTTCACTACCCAAAGGTGTCTCAGAGCGACTTGCAAACTCCTTTCCCTTCCCCTCCCCACAACAGACACCCTGTGAGCAGTGTTCCCTCTAAGCTGAGTTAGTGTGAGCTGGCTCACAGTTTTTTAGCCTCCGGCTCAGACATTTTTGTCTTAGCTCAGGAAGAATGGCTCCAGAGCAAACTAATTTATGCAGTAGCCAAATAACTTGCTCACAATTCTAATGCCAGTAGCTCACAAAGTGGCATTTTTGCTCACAGGACTCCACAGCTTAGAGGGAACATTGATCCAGTGTATACATGGGCCTCTGTATAGCAGCTCTCCTCTCTGCTCCACCTCCCAGGCACAATCTCTGACCCTCCGCATCATGGCTCCACCCCCAAGTACAGCTACACTGGAGGCAACAAAGTTTCTTTCCATAACAATAAATTTATTGCAATGTTTTAGTCTCCTGGGCCCATTAGGAGATGTAACTGGAGAAGGCAGAAGAGCAAAAGTCCCTTATACCATACTTCTGGCAAGTGCTCCTTCCATTGGGAAATGGAAGACTGAGCCAGCACCTCCAGACAGAGAGGGGCCTTCCACCAGGCTATGTGCCCAGGCAGGTGCTCCACCTAGGGTAGGGTTGCCAAGTCCATCTTCCACCCCCAGCGGGGGACTTTGGGGGCGTTCCTGGAGGGGGTGGGGCATCCCCGACGTGATGACGTCATGTTGGGGACGTCCGCCACCCCCACCCACCCACCCGTGCGCCAGATCTCCAGAAACGGCAGTTCCCTGCACTTAAAGGAGCCGGCGTTTCCC
>NW_015167688.1:39938-55727 GCF_001447785.1 Gekko japonicus
TTCTAAAGGTTTCCAAATTCTTTAGGTTCATGAACAATGTAATGCAAATGTTGGCTCCTGTGTACGATGGAGGAAAGATATCTCTTGAGACAAAGGCCTAGCAAAAATCATGTTGGGAGTCATGTGCTGCTAGCTGTTTGGAAAGTTACAGAAATAGAGGAGAGAAAAAGACTATGGTTTATTTATGAAATTAATTGTATACATGGGTTTTAAATTTTCTGAACCAACTATTTTATTTTTCTCACAACACCATCTTGATGTAGAGTTCTGGAGAGCTCAACATTTTGCACCGTTTGTCTCATTTTGGCTGGTCCTAGTAAAATATACGACTTGGCTTTCGTTCTGGGTTTTTTACTTGGGATCAGCACGGCTATCACTGACCTCTTTCTCACTCTTTATATTCAGGTGGGCACCTGTGTTGGTCTGAAGCAGCTGGACAAAGTTTGCGTCCAGTGGCGCCTTGAACGGGAGCCAAGATGCATGTACAGAGCTGAGATTGGATCAGGTGGCAGGTAAGATCGATGGATGGCAGCAAATTAGCATGTAAATGCAAGAGTGAACAAAGAGATGTGAGAATGAAGCTAGAGACCAGCAGCACCCAAAAGGTGTTGATCTTACCAGCCACCTGATCTAATTTCAGCCCTCCTTAGGCATCTTGGCTCTGAGTGGCCTCTCCTAGCAGCCACCCCCCCACCCTCTTTCTCCCTGTAAATAGCCCTTGAGGAGACTATGCATGGGGACAGAGCAGGCAGAGAAAGAAGTCCGTTTCTCCCTTTCTCACAATACAAGAACTCGTGGGCACTCCATGAAATTGCTGAGTGGTCGGGTTAGAACAGATAAAAGGAAGTCCTTCTTCACCCAAAGAGTGATTAACACATGGAATTCACTGCCACAGGAGGTGGCAGCGGCTACAAGCACGGATGGCTTCAAGAGGGAATTGGATAAGCATATGGAGCAGCGGTCCATCGGTGGCTATTAGCCACAAGGTATAGACAGGAACTCTCAGGCTGGGGCAAGGGATGCTCTGTATTCTTGGTGCTTGGGGTGGGGGGCAACAGTGGGAGGGCTTCTGGTGTCCTGGCCCCACTGCTGGACCTCCTGATGACACCTGGTATTTTTGGCCATTTTGTGACAGAGTGTTGAACTGGATGGGTCTTTGGCCTGATCCAACATTGGTTTCTCTTATGTTCTTATTTTATTCCAAGTTGTCTGAAGAAGTGTGCTTTGCACAGGAAAGTTCACACTGTGAATAAACTTAGCTGGTCTTCAAGGTGGCACTGGACTCAAACTTTGTTCCGCTATCTACATGTTCAGGTCTCAGCCTCTCTAGAAGTACTTTATTTCTTACTCTTATTACCATTGGAGTCAGATCGACTTTGTGATTTATTTGAACAGCATTTCCCCCTTAACTGGGAAACCTGGAGGATTGGGGAGACTACATAAAGTTTCTGTGTTTTCAAGGCAAACAAATATTTTTCCCCCACATTTAACCCAATGAGAACAAGGATAGAATACAAAGGCTTTGGGGGGGCCTGGATAGAGAAGCACTGCTTCGAGATTGTATACAAAGAAATGTAAAAAAGGTTATGCTGCTTAAGAAACAATATCATTATTGAAATCTCTTTTCTAAAGAGGGCTGGGGCCTTACTTACCGGAGGTCCGGGAAGTCCTCTGGCCTGCAAAACAAGTTAAAAGAATATTTTAAGAAGCACGCCACCATTTGAAAAACAGGCCACCATTTGCAAATCCATTACCTTCCCCTTCCTTTTACACAAATGTACAATTTGGAAATGGCTCTCGAGGAAGCTGTTAGTACTCTGCACAATCTTAATGCTAAAGGTATTTACTTGGCACTGAATTCAATTATTTTCGGTGGATCTTCTTGTTTAAGTAAGAAGTGATTTGGACATATGGGCTATACTTGGAACCTGTCACTTTAAAAGGGTGCCTGCATAATTCATAGCTATCCCTGTTATGGTCATGTGCTTGTGCGTGTGCGGAGGGGTGTGTGTCTCATGATTCTCTAATCTGTTCAGACATTATACAAGGACTCCCAGCATTATCCATTCCACTTCTAATCGACACAATTTTTGTTCCAGTTTTGATAAAAGAGGTCGGAGCCCTCAGGACCCATTCTATGAGCCGTTTCCCTTTCCTCTGGTGCGGACAACCTTCTTCCAATGGAAAAGGCTCATGTGTCAAAAGGAAGGCTCCTTCCACCAGAGGAAAGCATCACTGCTACTGGCGCCGGTCCATGAAATCCAAAACACAGTGCTTGGGAGAAGACAGAGGCTTGCAATAAGCTTTAGAACCTAAATGAGTCCAGGTGGGTTTGGTGCAATTCCACTCCCCTTGTTCCTGATCCTGGGACTTCCCCTTGCAAAGATAACGGTGGAACATTGTTCCCTCTAAGCTGAGTTAGTGTGAGCTAGCTCACAGCTTTTTAGCCTCCAGCTCACGCATTTTTGTCTTAGCTCAGGAAGGAGGGCTACAGAGCAAATTAATTTATGCAGTAGACAAATTGCTCACTCGCAACTTTAATGCCAGCAGCTCACCAAGTAAAATTTTTGCTCACAAGACTCCACAGCTTAAAGGGAGCCCTGCAGTGTGGAAATCTCAGACAGACAGCTCGAAGTACCAGGCTGCCCAGCTCTCTTCCTCTCCTCCTCCATCATCTCTTCAGCCTTATAACTGTTGGAGTGAGCAATTCAGCATGCCTGGACATTGAGGGGGTGCTACATCACTCTTAAGTGTGTATAGGTGTTATCTCCTTGAATGGGAGCTGCCCTCTCTGATTCCTCCTCTCTCACTTTGTCCTATCCCTCTCTTCACATGGCCTTCCATGGAGACATACATCTCTATAGGTCCCTCCTGTAGAAACAATGCCATCATATTGGTATTATCTGCACTGCTAAGTCACTTCCAGGGAAGACGCACAAGTGACATAAGGGAGCTCTAGGAATTGTTGGGAATTATGGTTTTACTATAGAGTTCCCAATGATTCCTAGAGCTACCTCAGTTAGACTTAAACCTAGTAGCACCTTAGACACCAACCAGAGCTTCAAAATATAAGCTTTTGACAGTCAAAGCTCCATCAGACGTGAGTAGAAATTGAGATCTCTTGTTGGTTTCTGTGGTGCTACTGGACTTGAGTCTAACCGTTTTACAGCCGACCAAACATGGCTACCCTCTGAAACCAGAGCTACTTCATGTCACTTCCAGCAAGCGACATATTATTATTGTTGTTGTTGTATTAAATTTCTACCCCGCCCTTCCAGCCAAAGCCAATGATATCTTGCCCCCCCATGTCCCTACCTCAAACCCTCCCACCAATGCTCCCTCTAAGCTGTGGAGTCTTGTGAGCAACTATTCTGCTTTGTGAGCTACTGGCATTACAGTTGTGAGCGAGCGATCTGGCTGCTGCATCAATTAGTTTGCGCTGGGGCCACATCCTTCCTGAGTTAAGACAAAAATGTGTGAGCTGGAGGCTAAAAAACTGAGGTAGCTCACCCTAACTTAGCTTAGCGGGAACACTGCCTCCCACAGTAGTTGCCAAGCCATGGATGTCCGGGCAATCCTAGGCTACACAGACACAGGGCCATTGAGTGGGGGAGAACTGGGTGTGCAAACATACCTGGGCCTCATTTGTTTGAGCTCCTCCCTCTAAGAAATAGGCTGTTTCCCCCAGCCTCATTTACTCTCAATCAGCGTGTTGCCTGTTATGTTCAGGCTTCAGCAACAGCCAGAATTCTCTCTTGGAATCCATGCAGGATCTTCTGAAGTGCAGGCTTGCTTTGATTTCACGTTAAGTAAAGGGTTAAATGAGCTGCGGTGGCTCAAGTGGTTAAGACGCTGAACTGCAGGCTGTGGAAGGTCGGAAGTTCAGCAGTTCGAGACCCGGGTGCCGCATGACGGCGTGAGCTCCTGTCTCTAGTTCCAGCTCCTGCCAACCTAGCAGTTCGAAAGCAAGAAATTGCAAGTAGATAAATAGGTACCGCTTCGGTGGGAAGGTAACAGCGTCCCGTGCGCCTTGGTGTTTAGTCATGCCAGCCACATGACCACGGAAACGTCTCTGGACAGCGATGGCTCTTCGGCTTTGAAACGGAGATGAGCACCGCAACCCTAGAGTCGGACTCAACTGGCTTTCGAGCAAGGGAACCTTTACCTTTTTTAAAGGGTTAAAATGACCCACGATGGATTCCTAGAGAGCCTCTCCCTCCTTTGTGCCTGTCTGCCTGTGAGGGGGAGGCCGAGGGAAGCTTTTTCCAGAGGTCGAGGGAAGCTTTTTCCAGAGGTCCGCGGTGGCTCTCAGCAGCACATGTCGGCACACAGCTAAGAAAACGAGCACATGTGCCTTCTAAGTGAATGGAGTGATGCTGGATGATTCTGCATTGGCTTTTCCCTCCGTTGTTTTACCAAACCCACCTTGGAACAGGAATTCCCCTCTGCATTGCATGCTGCTTTCGCTTTCTTTGTTCATCGGGTTTTATGATTAATTCTGCGTAGATTTATGGCCGGTCAGGGGTGACTTTGCAATCAGTATGGTGTTGCCCTGGGGTATTTGCATGTGGGTTTGAGCTGCACCTTTTCCTCAGTGTTAGAGAAAATGTGGAGCAAATGCCAGATGGAGAATTGCACAGTGTCTAATCCAGAGAACACTTTTCTGAGAATAAACCCCACAGAATAGACCCCTGAATAGGATCCTGAGTAGGCCTCGTAGGACTGGTGTCTTAAAGTAACATATTTAGCATAATTGCTAAGAAATTAGCAAACTGGCAGTCCAGTAGGAACTTTTCGCACATATCATAGGGAACATTAGCAAACATGGATGCCATCGGTACAGTGCAAGCAATGGGATGACTTGGAGAGCAGGCACTGAGTTTACAGGAAAACAATCCAAACAATCCCAACTCAGAATAAGAACAATAAAAATTGTCGAGGGGTGAATGGTTGCCTTTAAAATAACACATCTAACACACTATCACACGTATGATCGTCTAAAAATAATAGTGCTTAGCTATCGTTAATGCACTATGGCTAATCTCCAAGATAATTATATATTGTGTGCTGGGGGAGGGAGGGGGGGATGGAAACAGAAGGGGGTGTGGATACAGAGGATGTAGAAAGGGGGCGTAGATAACTGCTGTCAACGATAACAATTCAAGCGTTTCGCACATGGAATCAAGCCGACTTGCAATCGGCTTGAAAAGAAAAACGCCCTATAAGTGCTCTGGAAAAAAACAAAACAAAAAACTAATGAAACTCTGAGGTCGACCCAACATGGAGAAAACGAGTTGTGGAACAAAAAATTAGGAAGGTCGTAACACGATTGTATATCCAAGGTAAAGTACATATGCAGAACGGGCCACAGCTAGGTTTACTAAGGTAGTTTAGCGCTCTGTGGAGATGACGGAAAATGCTCTGAACTATTACGTAACAATTTCACAGCTTCTTACCGTAACGGTTCAAGATATGCAAAAAGAGACACTTCTAAGATTTACATCTACTACTACAAAGTGGCCACAAACCTGCTTAAGCCAATAGGAAGAACGTTCCCAATGTTTATTCCCCCTTGTTAACCAGCAACAAGCAAACCTTTTGCACAGTCAGTGTTCTATCACATTATGGAAAATATATCAAGTAGGATATTCACTTACACCTGGTCCAGCCGGTCCCGGAGGCCCTATGGCTCCCTGAAAAATCGAAACAGAACAATTAATACTGAGTTTCTGAGAAGTTCCATTGTTTGGTGAAAAACTTTGTTTTTCACAAAGTTGTCTTTTCCGGGGGGGGGGGTAGAAGAGATTGCAGGGGGGAAACCCTACCCATCCAAGAGATCGAAATGTTTTCCACCTGGTTTCTGGATGTTGCTATTCTTAATGTCATCTTTGTGCCCCCAACATTCTTTTAAGTATAAAAGTCAGCTTCTGCCTTTTTTTCACACTCTGATAGGGTTGCTAACTTCAGGTTGGGAAATTCCCGGATATTTGGGGGTGGAGCCCGCAAAGGCCAGGATTTGAGGAGGGGAAGTACTTCTGCAGGGTACAATGCCACAGAGTCCACCTTCCAAAGCAGCCCTTTTCTCCAGGGGAACGGTCCTTGGTACTCTGGAGACCAGATGTAGTTCTGGGAGCTCTCCAGGCACTACCTCTGAGACATAACCAAAACTGGAACTCTGTGCCAGCTATAAAGGTAGAGGAAGTTATGGCTATGAAACAATACTCCTGTAAAACAATACTCAAGATGTCTCTACCCACACACACGTTGCTACTTCCAATCAGGTAGCTGATTAACCGACAGTGTGTCCTGGCAACTGACTCATGCTGTTCTTTCACAACAGTCTAGTAGCAGCAAGGGAATCCGAAGCCAGCTGCCAACCGATCCCTCATCAGCTGGGAGTCAGTTTCACTGATCAGTGAAACTGACTCCCAGCTGATGAGGGATTGGTTGGTAGCTGGCTTCGGATTCCCTTGCTGTTGTGAAAGAAGAGCATGAGTCAGTTGCCAGGACAGACAATCCGAAGTCAGATAACAACCGATCCCTCATCAGCTGGGAGTCAGTTTCACTGATCTTCTACTGAGGAAATTTGCTGGATCCTGGTGTTGCTGCAACCTAAGAAAATGGTGGTGGGGTGGGTGGGGTATCAGAAACTGAGTCACAGCTGATCACAAAGTTTGGCTGACAGTCATCTTCTCGTTTCTCAGCCCTAGATGTTTTCCAGGGCTGGAAGATCAAATGCCGACTCTCAGCTGATTGGGGAATCAACTGGGAATCAGTTTCTGGTCCCGATCACCCGCAGGAGCAGTGCCATCTCTTAGCACCTCTGGGACCCATAACATTTCCTAGGAGCCAGTTTGGTGTAGTGGTTAAGTGCACAGACGAGAACCGGGAAGACGCTGAACTGCAAGCTGTAGTTCAGCAGTTCGAGAACCGAGTTGCCGCATGATGGAGTGAGCTCCCATCTCTAGTTCCAGCTCCTGCCAACCTAGCAGTTCGAAAGCAAGACATTGCAAGTAGATAAATAGGTACCGCTTCGGTGGGAAGGTAACAGCGTTCCGTGCGCCTTGGTGTTTAGTCATGCCGGCCACATGACCACGGAAACGTCTTCGGACAGCGCTGGCTCTTCGGCTTGGAAACGGAAATGAGCACCGCAACCCTAGAGTCGGATTCGACTGGCTTTCATCCCCACTTTGCCATGGATGCTTCCTTGCTGGGTGCCCTTGGGCCAGTCACTCTCTCCCAGCCTAACCTACCTCATAGGGTCATCGTGAGGACGAAATGGAGGAGGGGAGAAATAAGTCACTTTGGGCCCCCATTGGGGGGAAAAGTGGGGTATAAATGAACTAAATAAAATAAACACACACGTTTCGTTTAACAAATAAACATACAATAAATAAACATACACCTTTTACTTAATGATATTTTACTAGGGAAAAAATTACCAACATTTCAAGAACATCAGAAGAGCCCTACTGGATCAGACCAGTGGTCCATCTAGTCCAGCATCCTGTCCCACACAGTGGCCAAGAAGTTCCTCTAGAGGGTCAACATAGGGCAGAGAGGACAAGGCCCTCCCCTGATATTGACTCCTGGCTCTGGGATTCATAGGTTGACTGCGTCTGAACGTGGGAGGTTCCCCTTGGTCTCCATGGCTAGTAGCCCCTGATAGACTTATCCTCCCTGAATCTATCTAATCCCCTTTTAAAGATGTTTATTCCTGTGACTGTCACTACATCATTCTGGGAGCGAATTTCCCATTTGAATCACTCACTGTGCAAAGTGGTCTGTCTTTTTGTCCGTCCTGAACCTACTGCCCACCAGCTTCATCTAGGGCTGCCAAGTCCCCCCGGGGGGGCGGAAATCCCCCCGCCCCAGAGACCCGTTCCCCAACGCCGGGGAATCGGGCCCCGGGGGGAACCCCGCCCCAGCTGCACGTCACAGGGAAGTGACGTTATGACGCCGGGCACGCTGGGGGCGGGGCCACGGCCATACAAGGGAAAACTCTACACACGCCA
Organism: Gekko japonicus; assembly: GCF_001447785.1. Taxonomy (NCBI): domain Eukaryota; kingdom Metazoa; phylum Chordata; class Lepidosauria; order Squamata; family Gekkonidae; genus Gekko; species Gekko japonicus. Next base: position 47,954 of record NW_015167688.1, read on the forward strand.
GGATGCGAACAGGAGTCCCCCGCCAGCAGGGTAAGTGCCACTTGGCAACCCTAGCTTCATCAGATGCCCTCAAGTTCTAGAATTTTGGGAGAGGGAGAAAAAGCTCCCTTTGTCAGCTCTCTCCACGCCATGCATAATTTTATAAACCTCTATCGTAAGAACAATAAATCGCCAGTTTCAATTTTACAATTGCTCGTTAAGCGAAGTCGTAACTCTCTCAATTTCTTCCTCCCTAGGTGGATACACGTAATACACCTCTAATGCCCCTGTTATTTCCTTACAATTGGTGCTATTTAATCCTTCACACAGGGTCGGGAGCTGCAGCATGTACCTGCGGCAAGAACATTGGGCAATTGGGATCATTATTTCATTGGGCTCCCTTAAATTTCAGACTTGACAACCAGCAGATGGCTAGATTTTTAAACTGACCGTTGGCCTGCCGGCCAGTTGTGCTTTCCACACACACACACCCCATCTCTTCCTGAGCTCAGCGCTGCATAAAGATTCACAAGCTGTCCGGTTTCTACCAGCTGCCTGTACAGCTGATTACACCTTGAGGTCGACCACTTTCTTCCTTTCACTCCATCAGATTCTTGACACCAAGTTCTGATTCAGAGAGCGCGTTTGCAATCTAAAATCTGACTGCTAATTCAAGGTCACAGTTCAACTGCATTAGTTTTTGTCTCATTACAGACTTTTTAGAGAAAGGAAGTCAAATGGGGACTTGGTTGTGCTCCAAAATGGCGCCAGAGATGGCAGGCAGGCTAGAGATAAGAACATAAGGGGAGCCATGCTGGATTGGACCACGGGCCCATCAAGCCCAGCCTTCTGTCCCCACAGTGGCCTACCGGCTGTCTCTAGGAAGACCACAAGCTGGATGACTGTAACAGCATCCTCCCACCAGTGTTCCCTCTAAGCTGAGTTAATGTGAGCTAGCTCACAGTTTTTTTAACCTCCGGCGCACACACTTTTGCCTTCACTCAGGAAGGATGGCTCCAGAACAGACTAATTTATGCAGCAGCCAAATTGCTTGCTCACAACTTCAATGCCAGTAGCTCACAAAGTAGAATTTTTGCTCACAAGACTCCACAGCTTAGAGGGAGCATTGCCTCCCACCCGTGCTCCCCAGCAACTAATTTAAAGAGGCATACAGTCTATGGTACTGGAGGGGGAAAGGAGAAGGAGAAGAAGGAGGAGGAGGAGATTGTATGTATACCCCACCCTTCACTCAGAGTCTCAGAGCAGCTTACAATCTCCTTTCCCTTTCCCTCCCCACAACAAACACCCTGTGAGGTAGGTGGGGCTGAGAGAGCTCTTTCGAGAACTGCTTCTGAGCGAACAGCTCTGAAAGAAGTTGTAATTTAAGAAGAAGTAGAAGAGATTAGATTTATACCTCACCCTTCACTACCCGAAGGAATCTCAGAGTGGTTTACAATCTCCTTGCCCTTCCCCTCCCCACAACAGGCACCCTGTGAGGTAGGTGGGGCTGAGATACTCTTTTGAGGACTGCTCCTGAGTGAACAGCTCTGAAAGAAGTTGTAACTGAAGAAGAAGTAGAAGAGATTAGATTTATACCTCACCCTTCACTACCCAAAGGAATCTCAGAGTGGTTTACTATCTCCTTTCCCTTCCCCTCCCCACAACAGGCACCCTGTGAGGTAGGTGGGGCTGAGATACTCTTTTGAGGACTGCTCCTGAGTGAACAGCTCTGAAAGAAGTTGTAACTGAAGAAGAAGTAGAAGAGATTAGATTTATACCTCACCCTTCACTACCCGAAGGAATCTCAGAGTGGTTTACAATCTCCTTGCCCTTCCCCTCCCCACAACAGGCACCCTGTGAGGTAGGTGGGGCTGAGAGAGCTCTTTCGAGGACTGCTCCTGAGAGAACAGCTCTGAGAGAATTTACAACTGACCAAGGTCACACCAGCAGCTGCATGTGGAGGAGTGGGGAATCAGATGAGAGTCCGCACTCTTGAGCACTACACCAAACTGGGAGATGTCCATCATGACTAGTAGCTATTGATAGCCCCGTCCTCCATGAAGTTGTCCGCTCCCCCTTTAAAGCCTGTGGCAGCGAGTTCCACAGATTAACAGCTGTGTGAGGAAGTACTTCCTTTGTCTGTCCTGGTTCTCCTACCCTTCAGCTTCAGTGGATGACCCTGGGTTCTAGAGGGAGGAAAGCTTCTCCCTGCCCACTCTCTTTACACCATGAATAATTTTATAGATCTCTATCATGTCTCCCCTTGCTCACCTTTTTTCTAGGCTAGGTAGCCCTAAGCGTTTTAACCGATCCTCATAGGCCAGCTGCTCTAGCCCCCTGATAATTTTTGTTCTATTGTGGGCAGTTGTGAATTTGTTGACATTCCCTTATTGTATGGTATAGTTATTTTAACATGATCCCTTAAAGAAAAAGCCTTTATTGAGTTTCACTTTTCACTTTACTTGGTTTGTTGGCTGCTGGTTGTGGCTGGTTGTGGCCTTGCAGGGCCCAGACCAGCCCCACTTTCAATCCACTTTCTATGCACTTTACAACTGGAATTTACCGTGTGAAATGGAAAAATCCACCTGCATACAATTGCTAAAGTGCATTAAAAGCGGATTATTCAGCATGTGTGAAAGGGGCCCTGCAGGCCTTGTTGATGTTTTAATAAAGTTCTGCTCCATTTTGGTACCAGGTGCTGTGGAGTTACTACAATTTTTAGTTGCTCTTTTCTACACCTTTCTCCAAGCTCTACAATATCCTTTTCCAGGTGCAGTGACCAGAACTGAACACAATATTCCAAGTGTGGCCTCACCATAGATTTGTAGAAGGGCAGCATGATAACGCATTTACTCAGTGCCCAGAATGTCCAGGGGTTTCTTTAGACTTCCAGGCACTGCTCCAAGGGCTCCAATGACAACTGCTACAATGGTAACCTTTTTCTCCCAGAGGTGCCCTAACACTATTTGTAGGTCTTAGTATTTGTGGTCTTCTCCTGTTCTTTCTTTTCTATTCTGCTGTCTCCTAGGATTGCAGCATTAATGATCCAAACTCTGTTTCTCGTTTTTTCCTACAATTGTGATATCAAAGGTGTTGCGCTCCAGGTGTTTATCTGTTTGCAACCCAAAGTCCCGAAGAATCTTTGTTTCATCATTCCCCATCATCTTGTCTGGTTTGTGCTCCCATGAATTTCCGACTGATGGTAAGCCATATTTCTTGCAAAGATTCCAGTGCAGCATAGCTGCAACTGCTTTCTCCATTTCCTGAGGAAGCCACACCCTCTGGAAAGCCCCTCCAGAGCTGTGGCTAGGGGAACCTACAGAATGGCATGTGATAAAAGGCAGGAGCGAGGGATGGGGATGAAATTGGTCACCCCTCCACAGTGTTGGAGTGAGCAACTCAGCATGCCTGGACATTGGGAGGCACTGCATCACTCTAAGGGTGTATAGGGGTTATCTCCTTGAATGAGATGCCTCTCTGTCTTCAACTGGGAGCTACCCTCTCACCCCTCCTCTCTCTCCTGCTTTGTCCTCTCACTCGCTACACATGGCCTTCCATGGAGACATGTGTCTCTATAGGTCTCTCCAGTAGACGCAATGCCCTCATACTCCCTCACACATGATGCCAGACAAGCTGGCCATTTGTGATAGGGAAAGTACTCTTTAGATCAGGCTTCTCTCTGTCCTTTCAACTGCAATCTAGGGTTACCAAACCCCCCGGTTTGCCAGGGGTCCCCCATTTGGGGGGGGGGTTTCTACCTGCTGCCGGCCAGATGGCCGGCGGGGAAAGCCCCACCCCCAACACCCACAGCCACCCATCTCTCTCCCTTTAAGTGTGTGCAACCCATGTTTCCTCCCAAGTGCGAACTCCGCAAGCTTGCAGGGAAATGCCAGCTTTGTTCTCAAAAGGGAAACGCAGCTGCTCTTAAAGGGGAAACGCCGGCTGCCGGCTACTTTAAATGCAGGGAACTGCCGTTTCTGGAAATTCGGTGCACGGGCAGGTGGGGGGGTGGCAGACGTCCCCAACGTGACGTCATCACGTTGGGGATGCCCCACCCCCTCCAGGAACGCCCCCAAAGTCCCCCGCTGGGGGTAGAAGATGGACTTGGCAACCCTACTGCAATCTGAAAGTGAACTGGATCTACTTGTATAAATGTAATTTTACCTTTTTTGCAATATACTTCTTGGGAGTTTTACTTGCTGTACTCAGTATCACGCTTCTATGACTGGGCAAAACTCTGCTATATTAACCAAATATCCCAAAACACAGTATGAATAAAAGAGCCTTCTGCTGTCAGTTTGTACCCAAGCCACAAACAAATCCCCTCTACTCTTATGGGATTTTCTCATAAAGCTGAAATCAGAAGCCCTTCAGAGCCACATAAACAGTGGCCTCTCAAGGTTACCAGTACAAAAGATTTTAATGATAGTCTTTGAAAGTGTTCTATGGAGATATTTTTGGAACTTCGGGGGGGGAAAGAAGCAAGGAAATGGTATCAAAAGTGTCAAAGGACACCGAAGCAGCTTTGGGAAGGCTTCCAAGTAACTGTTGGTTTATCTGGAGATCAAAGGGAAGCACCCCAGTATTCTGCATACCAAACCAGATTAGCAATGCTTTTGTTTCCCCATTAAATTTAAAGAGAAACCTTAATCAGACGGACAGATTTGGAGAGTCAAAAAGCATAATTAATCCCCCCCCCCTTGAAGAACAGGCTGTAATCCTATAAAGATCAACTGGTAATTTATTTTTTACTAAATTCACAACAGACCATTGGTAGCCCCTCTTTCTGTCGAATAAGCCAAGAGGTCACCAGGAAGCAAAGAAAACTTGGAGAAAAACTCATGACAACCAGAGCTCAAGAGAACACATCCTCACACCATGGTGGTGAAGAAAGGACTGCGGGAAGGGGGGGGGCTCCTCCCTGCAGAGCATGTGACCCTTAGGTGGGAAGACAGCCTCTAATGAGCTCTGCAGGGGAGGAGCTCCCCTGGAGTGTTCTAGAAATACCAGAGTAGCTGGAAGAGAGCCTCCGGTGGCTGGTCTGTGCAAGCGCAGTCCCAACGTGGGTCTCATGGAAGACTGAAAGTGAACAGATTCCTATTCTGATTCTACTGGGGGGGGAATAACATTTTGCTGTAGGTGGTTCTGCAATGTATTCCTTCCCCCACCCCAAGGTCTTGGCACTTACTCTTTCTCCAGGTAGTCCAAGTGGTCCAGGTGGGCCGTCCACTCCTGTTAAACCCTGAGAAGAAGGAACAGGAAGGCAGAACAGCAGAGAAAACAGGATTAGGAAATTATAGTTCTAAGAATTTTCATTTGTTTACATCCCCTTCAAATTTCCCCACACAAAAAGGGCCCCGCCTAGAATTTTAAAAGAGGTACTCAAGGGATGCACTGTATTCTTGGTGCTTGGGGGGGCAACAGTGTCCTGGCCCCACTGCTGGACCTCCTGATGGCACCTGGTATTTTTGGCCACTGTGTGACAGGGTGTTGGACTAGATGGGCCATTGGCCTGATCCAACAGTGGCTTCTCTTATCTTCTTGGGAAAACATGACTAAGGTGCAGTAGTGGACTCCAAGGTGGGCTTTTATTTTAAAGAATAAGCGGAGCCTATCTTGCTATTATTATACAGAAGCAGGGTTACCAGGCCTATCCAGGCAACCAACAGGAGACCAAGGGTAGCAGGAAATGACAGCATGACATCACTTCTGGGAAAACCCAAAAGCCATGTCAGTCCTCTCTAGGAATCATTGAAAACTCTATGGTCCTGTGACATTGTTTTATGTGTTGGTCAATGACCGTGAATAAAACTTATCTATCTATGGTCCTCCCATGGAGTTTCCTGCAATTCCTAGAGAGGTGTGACATCATGTCATGTTCTCATCCAATGACACCCCCATGTCCCCGGGACAGTTTACTTCAGGGGTGTCAAGAACTTTGTTTCACTCAAAATGGAGTTTGCTTTAAAAGTTTGGTTCAATCTGGCTGCGGCCTGCTCTTGTTAAAATTTTTGTCTTTAAGTCTCCTTAGTTCACACAGACCTGCTGGAGAAGAGGGTCTATCTCTGCACCTGCAAGGTAAGATGATCTTCTACGGCTTTGGCTCGTTAACATTTGGAAGCCATTAAGTCCTGTGGGAGGGACTGGTGCTGTGAAATTGCAGATCACATCACCTGCTCTTCTGACGTGACCAGAGACCAATCAGAAACCAATGATAGCATCCTTTCCTTGATTGGCCTGCTTGTATCTGGAATACATTGCTTGAACCCTGATTGGTGCCCAGGCCTAGCAACCGGTTTGGGGTTCAGACAATAAATAAGTTACCTTGACTCCTATTCGGGTGGCATGATTGGTGATGTAGATTAAAAGGCATCCTGTTAACCAGAACTTCTGCCTGACTTGTTGAAGAATTACTATTAGAGTTACATATAACCTTGATCCCTGATATTTTGTGGTTGGTTTGGCTCTAACTCCTGCAGCGGGCATTTTGTGACTGGCTCTACCTCTTGCGGCAGCCATTTTGTGGTTGTGCCCACTGGCCTGTGTCAGAATTCCAAGGGTGCCCAAAGGCTCAAAAAGCTTGTGGACCCTTGGGTGACACCTCCCCTGATTCCAAGAATAAAAGCCCCACTTGGCTGTTTCAGAGAATAATATTATTTATTTTGGCCCCCCGGAGGGGATTTTTTAATTGCTTTTTTAATTAGACTACAAACTACAAAGAAATAAGGGAAGGGAAAGCGAGCCATTTTAAAAACCAAACGATCGTCTTAGACAGTATAATTTTTATCTTTCAAATTCCAGACGCCAGAAATTGCAGAAAAGGAGTTAACCATCTCGTATGAACATAGCTTTCGAAGGGCAGCAATGTACTCGGGGAAATTCACAAACATACCAAAAAAAGAAAGAAAAAAGAATGTTACTTACATCCACCCCTGGAAGGCCAGGTAAACCTGGATCCCCTGCCTTCCCCGATTTCCCCAGCGCCCCTTTTGGCCCCTAAACCAGATTAAGAGGCAGGCACTGTTAATATAACAATCACAGAGATACAACGTGATGATAGGACAGAGAAGGTTGGCATTTCCTTAAAGCATCAGCACAGAAGTTCTTAGAGTCAATGCACACAGTTCTACACATTTCACACTGTGCAAGCATTTTCACAAACGTAGGCAAGTGAAATTCCCCAGCAAAATCCCACCTATCCTATCATCACCTTAATTTTTGCCCATAAAAGCCAGTCTCAGTCTCACTCTAAAAGATCAAGAGTCCAGTAGCACTTTAAAGACTAAGAAAAGTTATGGCAACTTTGATGAGTCATCTGAAGAGGGGAGCAGTGACTCACAAAAGCGCATACCCTGCCACAAATTTAGTTAGTCCTTAAGGTGCTACTGGACTCTTGCTCTTTTCTACTGCTACATATAGACTAAAACGGCTACCCATCTTGATGTATCACTATCGGTCTTCCAGCTTTTTTGGAACATGCTCCGGCTTGGACTTTGGAGGGCCTTCTAGGGGACTGCCCCAACCTCAGGCTAGCCTGATATTATCAGATCTCAGAAGCAAAGCAGGATCAGCCCTGGTTAGTAACTGAATGGAGGTCCAACAAGGAAGTTCACGGTCGTTACACATGGTCAGGTGATGGGAAACGATCTTTGTTTGTCTCTTGCCTTGAAAACCCTATGAAGTCGCCTTAAGCTAGCTGCAACCTGATGGCACTTCCACCCCTCCACCAAGGGGTCCCCCAGTTCACGACGTCTTCCCCGGTGCCTTTCTGGGGCATCTCTCTGGACCTGCGTCA
>NW_015167688.1:55815-58217 GCF_001447785.1 Gekko japonicus
CCCCGCCGAAGCCCTTCCCCTCCCCAAATGCTGCCCTCTCCAGGTTCCACCCCCAAATCTCCAGGAATTTCCCAACCAGATGTTGGCAATCCTATCATGCGCACATTGAATGCAGCCCACCAATATCTCCCAGAAGATACTCTGTTCGTGCTACATTGTGCACTGCCTATTGTTCGACTTGGCTCTAGTAGTTTTGCACCGGGATTGTTTGCTTGAGCTGCCCATCAAACCCACTTTTGGAAAATCGAAGGGGAGAAAGTATGGCAATGCAGCACGGGAAAAGACAGCGTTCATTTTCCATGGGAGAAATTCCATGACTGATGCCACTTTTCATCAGGGAGGAGAGAATAAAGGCTTGGATCCTGTGAACAAGTTCCTCATGCACAGGGATGCCAGCCTCCAGGTGGGACCTGGGGATCCACTGGAATTACAGCTCATTTCCAGACTACAGCAATCAGTTCCCCTGGAGAAAATGGAGGGTGGACTCTATGGCCTTGTACCCAGGGCTATTCGACTTGGCTCTAGTAGTTTTGCACCGGGATCGTTTGCTTGAGCTGCCCATCAAATCCACTTTTAGAAAAACCAAAGGGGAGAAAGTATGGCAATGCAGAGATACAGCACGGGAAAAGGCAGCATTCATTTTCCATGGGAGAAATTCCATGGCTGAAGCCACTTTTCATCAGGGAGGAGAGAATAAAGGCTTGGATCCTGTGAACAAGTTCCTCATGCACAGGGATGCCAGCCTCCAGGTGGGACCTGGGGATCCACTGGAATTACAGCTCATCTCCAGAGTACAGCAATCAGTTCCCCTGGAGAAAATGGAGGGTGGACTCTATGGCCTTGTACCCCGCTGAGCTACCTGTCCTCCCCAGGCTCCACCCCCAAATCTCCAGGAGTTTTCCAGCCTGGAGATGGCAACCCTACCCCCCCATCTCCTGCTGGTGGCCAAGGGGGATCTGGCAACTCTTCCATGCATTAGATAGCCTCTGCTGCGGGGTGTGCTTTCTCTTGCTCTAGAGCATCCATTTGTACAAGATCAATGGTTTTCAATAGACAGCAGAGAATTTGTTTATAGGATCTGAGCCAACCAATGGAAGAATTCCAAACGTTCTCTCCCCCTGTGTTGAGATTTCCCTGCAGGGCAAAAAGGGTTAAAGACGTCCCAAAATAACAAAACAAAACAAGACAGAGGTTTCATTTGCCTAGGGAAAGTAGGTCAAAGAAGACAGAAGTCAGCAGCAGCTTCCTGGAGAAAAGCCAGGAACTCCAATAGCTTCCTCCTTTCCAGAAACAGAAGAGTTACCCCCATAATAAAGGTTGCTAACCTCCAGGTGGTGCCTGGAGTTCCCACAAAATCACAACTGGTCTCCAGGCGACAAAGATCGGTTACTTTGGAGAAAATGGCAGCTTTGGAAGGTGGACTCTACAGCATCACATCCCAGCTAAACTCCCTCCCATCCACTAGCCCCACCCACGTTCTGCCCCCAAATCTCCAAGAGTTTCCCAGCTGGGAGATGGCCATCCCTTTCCCAAACTCCCCCCTGCAACACTGCCCCCAAATCTCCAGGAGTTTCCCAAACCGGAGCTGGCAACCCTACCAACGATCCATGTTAACAAAAATCCACAGAAAGGATGGAGGATGCTTCAGTGGCATTGGAGACTTTGGGATTCAGGATAGCTGGAGGCCGAACTGGAACCCCCCCTCCCTCCACAGAGTTAAGTCCAGCAGAGCCGTCCTTTTACAATAACAGCTGCTGGGGTACCATAGCATTGGAGAGGGGGATAAATCGGGCTTAGTACAATCACTCCACAACAGTTGTCGTTGTTGGATGCTTTTAGGTAGCTAATTGCATAGCTCTTGGTCATTAGAATCCAAACCTCTCCTTCTCCAAAGAGCAGGTAAAAATATCTTATGAACAAGGTCAGATCATTACCAGCAAAGAAGAGGAGGAGATTGGATTTATGTCCCAGCCTTCACTACCCAAAGGAGTCTCAGAGCGGCTTAAAATCTCCTTTCCCTTCCTCTCCCCACAACAGACACCCTGTGAGGTAGGTGAGGCTGAGAGGGCTCTTTTGAGGACTACTCTTGAGAGAACAGCTCTGAAATAACTTCTAACTGACCCAAGGTCACACCAGCAGCTGCATGTGGAGGAGTGGGGAATCAAACCTGGAGAGCCAGTTTGGTGTAGTGGTTAAGTGTGCAGACTCTAATCTGGGAGAACCGGGTTTAATTCCCCACTCCTTCACTTGCAGCTGCTGATGTGACCTTGGGTCAGTCACAAGCTCTGGCACAGCTGTCCTTGAAAAAGAGCAATTTGTGTCAGAGTTCTCTCAGCCCCACCCACCTCAAAGGGTGTCTGTTGTGGGGAGGGGAAGGGAAAGGAGTTTGTAAGCCGCTCTGA
>NW_015167688.1:59378-62084 GCF_001447785.1 Gekko japonicus
GCTGCAAATGGAGGAGTGGGGAATCAAACCTGGTTCTCCCAGATTAGAGTTCACACACTTAACCACTACTGTCTCCTTTAGGGCTGCTTGCCACCTGGAGGGTTGCCACCGGGGGATGTCCCGCTATCACAACTGATCTCCAGACAACCAAGATCAGTTCCCCTGGAGAAAATGGCTGCTTTGGGAAGGTGGACTCTGTGGCATTGTACCCTGCTGAGGTTCCTCTCCTCCCCAAACCCTGCTGTCTCCAGGCTCCACCCCCAAAATCTCCACATATTTCCCAACTCAGACCTGGAAACCCTATCTCTGTTGGGGGGAAGTTTGGAGCATAAATGACATAAATAAATAATAATCACATTTTGAAGGCCTGAACTTTGTAGGGGTGTAAGCTAACTGAAATTTGGGCCGATTAAATTCGGTGTCCGAATCTCTCCTCTCTAGGCTTGCCAAGTCCCCCCGGGGGGCGGGGAAACCCCCTCCACCGGTGGATCGGGCCCCGGGGGGAACTCCACCCCCACGTGCACGTCACCCGAAAGTGACACGGGTACACCGGGCACGCTGGGGGTGGGGCCACGGTCATCCGAGGGAAAACTCTATGGTTTTCCCTCGGATGGTCCTGGCCCCGCCCCCAGCGTGCCCGGCGTACCCGCGTCACTTCCAGGTGACGTGGATGCGGCACGCACGCGTGCTCCAGACGCCAGCTGGGAGTCCCCCGCTGTGGTAAGTTTCTGACTTGGCAACCCTACTCCTCTCCCATTATGAACTTCACCCCATCTTTAGTTCAGAACATCATTAAGAGTTTAGGTCCACCTTCCCTGAGAGCTCACCCAGAACATGCTGTTTCTGCTGTCGCATAGTGACCCACAGGCATTCAGCCTGGCCAGGAGAGAACACTTGTGAGTGTGTAAAAACACACAAAATGGACCACCCGTAAGGTCTCAAATCATGTCCTTGAATGACTCAGGTAAGGGTCCCCAACTTTATTGATTCTGGGAGCACTTTTGGAATTTCGAGAACACTGAGTGGGTACCAACATAAAATGTCTGCCGTGGGGGCTTAGGCCTATCACAAAATGGAGGAAGGTTCTAAGCCAGGGGTGTCAAACTCATTTGTTATGAGGGCCACGTGCGTCATAAAATGTAATGCCAGGTAGCGGAGATATAAACTTTATAAAGGACACAAACACAAAGAGGTTTTTTTTACATAAAATAAAAACATGCTTAAAACATTAGCACTCTTGCAATATTTCATTTATTTAACAGTGTCTGATCACTGACACCTCTTGCTCTGAATTATTGCATCAAAATGTCTGTGCTGTAGTATGCTGTTCAGGTGTGTTATCTTGTAAGGTGCAAACCTACAATGATGCAGCAGGAGCAGAACTGGAAGAAGAAGCAGAAGACACCCAGTTCCATTGTGGGCCTGATAGAAGCCATCTGGGGGCCTGATCTGGCCCCCGGTTTGCATGTTTGACACCCTGTTCTAAGCCAAGCATCTTCCTATGAAACAGGTAGATGTTTCCAACTGGATGCCCCCTGAAGATCCAGAGGTGATATCTCTATTGTTCTTTTGAAGAACTTTCTGCCCCAATGAGGTGGAGGAAAGCTAGGATTGGCTCTTTGCTTTGGGGAAGAAGTGAATGCCAGGAAAGTCATTGATAGGCCCCATGGTACCCACAGGTACCATGTTAGGGAGACCATTTGCCCATTTATAGCTGGAGGCCTTTAGGTGAGTCCTTCCTTCCTTCCATCCTTGCTTCTCTGAAAAGGCAGGAGAAAAGGCCTGGGCCAGAAATGACATCGGGCAACATATGATATCACATCCGCCCAATGTGATTACATCACATCCAGGTTTTTGGAAGGATGTGACATCACACGTTGCCAGACGTCATTTCTGTCCATCCCCCCCACCTACAAAACATTCCTAACTAAAGGCTAGGTATTGTAACAGAAACCCTCAGTATTTTGTGGTTTGAATTGAGAGGAGAGGGGGAAATCCTTTTCAAGCTTCCACAAATTCCAACGGGACAAAACCAAGAGGGCAGTTAATCTTTTCTTAGCACGGGGGCATGCAGATCAAACAAATATTGGACAGACGTATACATTTTGCACTGAAAATATGAGGGGGGGATCAAAATCCTTAGGCAAAAGGCCAATATGATTTTGCATTAAAAAAGGATGGATTCTGTAGCCTGTTCTACACTGGAAAGTATATTTGCATGTATCAGGAATTAAAATGACTCTAGAATTACATTCAACTAGAAAACAGTACCAAAATCAGTTGTATGACTGGCTGAAATTGAAAGGGGGACATGATCAATGCTCCCTCTAAGCTACGGAGTCCTGTGAGCAAAAATTCTACTTGGTGAGCTACTGGCATTAAAGCTGTGAGCGAGCGATTTGGCTGCTGCATAAATTAGTTTGCTCTGGCAGCCATCCTCCCTGAGTGAAGACCAAAATGTGTGAGCCGGAGGCTAAAAAACTGTGAGCTAGCTCACACTAACTCAGCTTAGAGGGAACACTGGACACGATTGAGGTTTATACAATTATGCAAGGGGTGGAGAGAGAAATATATTTTTTCTCCCTCTCCCCAAATACTAGAAATATATTTCTCTCTCCACCCCTTGCATAATTATGTTCTTCTGTTCTTAACCTGAGAACATCCATTGAAGCGGATGGGCAGGAGGTTCAGGACGGACAAAAGGAA
>NW_015167688.1:62325-65275 GCF_001447785.1 Gekko japonicus
CTGGTTGGCCACTACAGATTTGGGGGTGGAGTAGGGCTGCCAAGTAGGGGCAGGGAAACCCCCACTTTTGAGGCCCGATTTCCGCCACGGTGGAATCGGGCCCCGAGGGGAACTCCGCCCCCTGAAGCTGCGTTACCATATGGTTCCCCCCCGACGATCTGGGCCACGCCCCCAACGTGCTCTACGTCGTGCGTCACTTCCTGTGACGTTCTGGCGGCGTCCCACGGCAGCTCCCGGAGCGAATCAATGCTCCCCCCGCCGGTGAGTCAAAAAGACTTGGCAACCCTAGGGTGGAGCCTGGGGAGGGTGGAGTTTAGGGAGGGGAGGGGCCTGAGTGGGATAGAACGTCATAGAGTTCACCCTCCAAGTTGTCATTTCTTCCAGGGGAACCGATCTCTGTAGTCTGAAGACGAGCGGAAATTCTTGGAGATCTCCAAACTTCACCTGGAGGTCAGCAACCTTACTTTAGGGAGGACAACTTGTGTTTCTGTGTGTAGGGAGGACAACTTGTGTTTCTGTGTGTGTGTGTGTGTGTATATATATATATATGTCAGTTAATAGAATGAAGCAGAGACTACCTCTAAGTGTTAGAGCCCATCGTGGCCTGCCACCCTATGTGGTGACCCTACATCTCCTCAACCACCTCTCACTGGTAACCTCTGGTAGAACAAAATATGTCACACGGAATTGGGTTCTGAGTTACCCAGGCCCTGCAAATGGCAGCCAATGGAATTAAAAACTCAAGAGTCTGATGATTTATGTAACTGTGTTACAGGGTGAGAGAACAGAAAGAGACCCAAGAATACTGTTTTGACAGTAAGCCCTCATCCTCTCCAATGTCAAACTCCTCCCTTTAATTGAGCAGCTTCAAACCTGTTCATTTCACAAGAAAAAATATGCACAAATATTCCTATGAAATTCGTTTACACAACATAGCTCTCCTACACATGCGTGTACTACAAATGGTTCCTTGTAATATAAATGGGGGGGGTGATAATCTACTCTGAACAATTGCCAACAGCAATTTGCAGCTCAATTTGCCTCACTCTGGGGAATTAGTTGAACTATTTGTTTTGTGGAAACAGCACTTGACATTTCTTTTTTCATCCCAAATTTTGAACTTCGTTCCATTACACAGCGGATTAGAAGATCCGCGACGATGCAAAATAAAACAGAAACAAAAGATCCGGGGCACATTGCCAGGTTTACCAACTCTGAGCTAACCCAAATGTCCACTGATTGAAAAGGAAGTCGCTAAAAGCAACTGGATTCAAAAGCCTTCAAAATGAACATATAGGAAAGCTGAATATTCAAGAACTGTTTTGGCAGATATGGCTTTTCTGGATTTCGTCCAGTGGAAGAAGAGGATCGTTACGGAGGACACCAAAATAGAATCAGATCAGATGTCTGAAATGCACAAGATAATCTGAACTCGTGGAAGGATCATTGAAGACTGTCACTGGGAAAATGAACCAGCAATAATTTCTGAGTCTTTTCACGGAGTAGCAGGTTGGTCCTTCCTTGTACAACCATCAGTCATTCCAGCCATCCTATTAAATCTGTCCACCCAGGGTTCCACCCCTTTTGTCCCCTACCTCAAGCCAACTATAGGCTGCCCAGCACTTACATCTATGCCATCCTTGCCAGATGGTCCGGGGGGGCCTTGCGGTCCAACGGGGCCTCGTGGTCCTGGCCTCTGGGAAATGAGGGAGAAGGAAAATGAGGCTTTGCATCACAGATATACATCCAAAATTTCAGGTACAAGAACGGACTTCCAAATCCTAAGGCAGACATCAGAGGAACTCTAGGTCTATAGGATGGCATTCCAGGAACCAAAAAAAAGGAGAGCAATAGTCATTCTTCACCAAAGCTCTTACGATACCCAGCTTCTCCTCAGGTTTTTAGTGTTCTTGAAGCTATCCCTACAAAAGAGCTCTATTTGGAAACTGACTGTATGCCTTACAACATTTTCCTCCTCCAAGATGCCTCCCCCAATCCACAGATTTTAGTAATTTCCTTCTTTTTACCTCTGGATTGTGAAAAACCCATGTCTACGTAGCCACCCAAGCAACAAAAATTAGTTACGTTTACACTGTTATCCTTTCTCCAAACAGCTCAGGGTGGCATATGGAGTGTTATCCCCCTTTTGTTCCATCATATTTATTTATTTGTATTAATTAGAGTTAGCTTAGGCTGACAGACAGCTGCTACCCCAGGGTCACCCAGTAAGCTTCATGACGGAATACTGATTTGAGCAACCCTAAACAGAGTTAGAATTATTCACTTAGGGGGGCCAGGTCCCCCCTCAGTCACCAGTGGGGGACAGGGGGGTAGGGTGGCCAGCTTCAGGTTTGGGGAACTCCTGGAGATTTGGGGATGGAGCCTGGGGAGGGGAGGGACCTCAGTGGGGTACAATGGCCTAGAGACCACCCTCCAAAGCACCCATTTTCTCCAGAGGAGCTGATCTCTGTAGTCTGGAGATGAGCTGGAACTTTGTGGGATCTCCAGGCATAACTCTGTTGGTCTCCCTGGCTTAAGTCTGCAACTCTCACCTCTCTTCTGCACTGGAAGTCAAGGATTTTCATTGTGCCTCACCATCTATCTTTAGGTGATAATTCCCTCTCATTTACTCCAAAATTGCTACTTTATTAGCTCCAGGCTCTTTTCAGGCCGCTCCGTCACCGTCACAAATCAGGATACTCACACTTGTGTAGAACAGAGTTTGAGTCCAGTGGCACCTTTAAGAGCAACAAAGTTTTATTCAAGCTTATTCGTTGAATAAAACTTTGTTGGTCTTAAGGGTGCCACTGGACTCAGACTTTGTTCTACTTCTTCAGACCAACACGGCAACCCCACCTGAATTTAGGTAGAGCAAAATGTTAAAGAATGTAGGGGGGAAACCCTCAAACGGTTTAGCGGTCTCAAAGCCAACTCCTTTTAACGGCACGTT
>NW_015167688.1:67583-74850 GCF_001447785.1 Gekko japonicus
CGAAACCGGAGCCCCCTATCATGGTGGTGAAGAACATTTTGAGATCTCTAAGATCCTGGACTCTAAACTCAAACGTGGCAAGCTGTTTTATCTGGTTGAATGGTTGGACTTTGGACCCCAGCACCGTGAATGGGTGGAAGTAGGGGATATTCGGGCCCCTAAGCTCTTGCGGGACTTTCACCGGAGACTCCCAGAGAAACCGGGAGGTCTCCCGGAATGTCTCCCGGACTGGGCGGGAGGTTGGTCTTTGGGTGGGCAGAATGTCAGCTATGCTGCCTTAAGGTTGAGGGGCCCCTCCTGAACCCCCTCCCTGTCCTGCGTACCAGCCTGAGCCGCATTCCTTTCCCTCCGTTACTCCTCTCCTTATCTCTGACCTTGTAGGCTGCAGATCAAGTGTCTCCACATTACTCATCCGTGAGACTGCTTTCAGTTCCCAGCTTTTAGTATTAACGGCCCAGGTACTTGTTCCCGCTCGCGGGAATCAGGCCGATTGGCCCGTAGTGTGTGTGTGTGTGTGGGGGTGCTTTTGAATCTACTATATCACTCCCTGAGACTAGGGGTTCGCTATTCCTAACAGTGACTAGGCTCATGCTACCATTGTACTGGCAATAAAAGTATAACCTTTGAAGAAGCGTGTACTCAGTTGCTTGACTGTGGGTCCTGACACCTTCCTGAGCGGAGACAAAAATGCGTGAGCCGGAGGCTAAAAAACTGTGAGCTAGCTCACACCAACTCAGCTTAGAGGGAACACTGCTCCCCTGCCATACATTTTACAAGACCCATCAGAGACTAAGATTGTAACCCCGAATACGCTATGCCAGGGTCCCCAACATGGTGCCAACGGGCACCACAGGGCCAGCTGACAACTTCTCTGGGGCTTGCCAAGTGTTTTGAGAAAGCGAGCACAGCCAAGTGAGGAATTTGCCTGGCCACTGGAGATCCAATTGGCTGTGCAGATTTTAAGAGACACTGCTTCGGCAGCAGATGCCACCGCGGCACAAGGATCTTCACTGCGTGGGTTGAATGTAAGCTGCATCACCCATTTTGTGGCTGGCTCCGCCCGTTTGGTGCAGTGGTTAGGGGCACAGACTCTAATCTGGAGAACCGGGTTTGATTCCCCTCTCTTCCTCCACATGCAGCCAGCTGGGTGACCTTGGGTCAGTCACACTTCTCTCAGAGCATTTCTCTCAAGGGCAGTTCTCGAAAGAGCTCTTTCAGCCCCACCTACCTCACAGGGTGTCTGGTAGGAGAAAGGAAAGGTGATTGTAAGCCGCTCTGAGACTCCTTGAAGTAGTGAATAGGTAAAGGTAAAGGTCTCCCTTGCTCGAAAGCCAGTCGAATCCGACTCTAGGATTGCGGTGCTCATCTCCGTTTCAAAGCCGGAGAGCCAGCGCTGTCTGAAGACATTTCCATGGTCATGTGGCCGACATGACTAAACACCAAGGCGCACGGAACGCTGTTACCTTCCCACTGAAGCGGTACCTATTTATCTACTTGCAATATCTTGCTTTCGAACTGCTAGGTTGGCAGGAGCTGGAACTAGAGACGGGAGCTCCCTCCGTCATGCGGCACACTCGGGTCTCGAACTGCTGAACTACCGACCTTCCACAGCCTGCAGTTCAGCATCTTAACCACTTGAGCCACCGCAGCTCCTTGAAGTAGTGAATGGCACAGTATAAATCCAATCTCTTCTCCTCCTCCTCCTGAGGCAGCCATTTTGTGGCTGCACCCACTGTGTGTCGACAGAATTCCAAAGGTGACTGCAGGCTCGAAAAGGCTGGGCACCTCTGCACTAGGTAATATGGTAATCCTGTATAGTTCAATAAGACCTGGAAGTATACATGCTGAGGCCTGGGTTGCTCAGCCATTTCTTCTGAAGACCAGTACGGCTTAAAGCTGAAGAAAGGAAAGCCGGGAGAAGCTCTGCGTCCAAAAGTTATTTATTAAAACAGCATTAAGTTAACAATAAATCATTTCAGATAAGCTATTAACACTGAAAAAGGCAGCCCAGAAAGGGGCTCAAATCATCAAACTTCCGTTTAGTTCACTACTCCCCCCCCCCAACTCATATTATTTAACCCGAGATGGCTGAAATCATTTGCAACGAAAGGAGGATGGAAAAAATATTCCTTCAGTGTCTGTAAGTAAACACTGTGTCCAACTTAGATCAGAAAATAACCATCCTCAAGTTGTACCCCCTGGTTGGGATAACCCACTTTGGTACTTTATAAAAAACAGGCATACAAATAAAACCCCACAACTCAACCAGGAAAACACACACACGCGCCACAAGCAATGTGGACTGGAGTCGTTCTGTGCTTGTGTGAATCTCACAACCTGTCACCTGCCTTCAGAGTGAGTCCTTTTTATCTGGAATTCCTCTCTGCTTCTGGTTTTGCTAGGGAAGTGGCGCTCTCTGTGGCTTTTACTACTCCATCAAAATTGGATGCCTCCTCAGCCTTTCCTTTTGTCCCTCCCCCTTCTTGTCCTGGACTACCTTCTTCCTGCCTTCCTTTTATCCTTACCTCTTCCTGTCCTGAACCACCTTCTTCCTGCCTTCCTTTTATCCTTACCTCTTCCTGTCCTGAACCACCTCCTTCCTGTCTTCCTTTCATCCCTTCCTCTTCCTGTCCTGAACCACCTCCTTCCTGTCTTCCTTTCATCCCCGCCTCTTCCTGTCCTGAACCATCTTCTTCCTGTCCTGTTGTCAGAGCTGAACAGGACTGTGATCCTTCATTCTCTGTCATGGAGGTAACTATGCACGTGTTAGATGTATCAGGCTCGGGATCCCCAAAGGGAAGACCCGAATTAGCAGTACTAGTTTCAGAGTTCACCGGAACCTCCACACCTCCCGCAGTCCTGCAATCACTTTGCGCTTCTGAGGGCACACCATTGCTTATTTGCGCTCCAGTAGGGCAGACCTCGGCTGTCGTCTCAGGACTGGGGACTTTGAAACTCGGTAGTTGGCTTTTGGAGGAAGTCGCTTCGGCATCCGGCTTTGTGGCTGTTTCTACAATCTTCTCATCGGGCACCATCTCATCGACTTTCCGCCTCTTCACCACAGCACTGACCGAGTCCACCTCTTTCAAATCCTGACAATCTCCGCCGTTTCCTTCTCCCATCGACGGTTTAGACATCTCTGTGAGCGGAAGGCCTTCTCGATCTGGGTCTTCTCGATCGATCGCCACCTCTTCAAGGTTGGAAGCGATCTTCTCAATGTCGGTGGGAGACCTCGATAGCCCAGCGCTGTCTCCGCTGTGCTTGTTCGTCTCAAACTTCCTCTTCTTGGACTCCTTGAGGTATTCGCCGTCTGTTCCACCACTGCTGCAATCACTGGCGGGGTCCTTCCCATCTGGTTTCATTTTACCTCTCGGAGGACCTGCTTTCACGTCTTCCCCTTCAGCCCTGACATCGGATGCCGACTCAGAATTAGCCTCTTCTGTCTTTTCTGAAGTCTTCTGTTTGCTCACAGGCTGTGTCCCCGCAGCATCCCCATCCAAATCTGGCGGCCCCTTCACACTATCATTTGATCCATCCGCAGCATTCCCAACCACGCCCGTCTCATTGGGCAACTGGGATTTATTCTGCTCCACGCCCTCCGCTGCTCCATCCTTAGGCGGCTCTGGCTCATCCTTCGGGGCCACGTTGTTCAGGAGCTCCGAGGATCGGGGCTTGAAATCCAGGAGTTTCTTACGGGGCCCCCAGACAAACTCGTGCTTCGGCTCGAAGTGCCGCCACGCGAAATGCACCAGCTCCCGCCGCTTCTGCTTACTGCGGACAGTGAACATGAAGTAGTCCAACGCGCTCCTCATAACACGCGGGAGCATCTGATGAACCAGCGTCTCCGTCAGGAAGAACTTCACAAGGTGCACCTGATAATGCTCCTTCCCCATCTCTCCCAAGCATTTCAAGATCCGAGTGATGCGCAGATTGTTATGGGTATACCTGCAAAGAAAGAAAGAGCGAGAGAGAGAAATTAAGAGAAATATGATTGTGTTGGTTTCAGGACCAGCACTACAGGGAGATGTAAAAGGACTTGAAGAACCGCCTACTCCCTCGTGAACCTGCCTGACCACTGCAGTCATCTTTGGAAGTCCTGCTTCGGGTGTCCCCCCAGCCTTCTGCAATTAGGCAGGTGGCAATCCAGGACAGGGCCCCAGAGTTGTGGAACTCTCTCCCCAGGGAGAGTCTTCTGTCCCCTTCTACTGCCGTCTTCCACCAGTGGGTGAAGACTTTTTAGTTTTGCTTGGCATTCCCCGCAGTGAACCCACCACCGAGAGCCAGTTTGGCGTCGAGAGCCAGTTTGGCGTCGAGAGCCAGTTTGGTGTAGTGGTTAGGAGCGCAGGCTCTAATCTGGGAGAACTGGGTTTGATTCTGCATTCCTTCACATGCAGCTGCTGGTGACTCCTTGGGTCAGTTACAAGTTCTTTCAGAGTTGTTCTCTCAAGAGCAGTTCTCTCAGAGCTCTCTCAGCCCCACCTATCTCATAGCGTGTCTGTTGTGGGGAGGGGAAGGGGAAAGGAGATTGTAAGCTGCTCTGAGATGCCTTCGGGTAATGAAGGGTGGGGTATAAAGCCAATCTCTTCTTCTTCTTTGCAGTTCTCTCAGAGCTCTCTCAGCCTCACCTATCTCATACGGTGTCTGTAGTGGGGAGGGAAAGGGAAAGGAGATTGTAAGCTGCTCTGAGATGCCTTCGGGTAGTGAAGGGCAGGGTATAAATCCATTCTCCTCTCTCTCTTCTTTTCCCCAATGTTTTAATTCTTGTTTTTGCATTTCGTACTTATTTTAAGCTCTGTGCGCTGGTTTTTATGGCTTTTAAGGGGAGATTTTAATTTATATGCTT
This sequence comes from Gekko japonicus, assembly GCF_001447785.1. Classification (NCBI taxonomy): domain Eukaryota; kingdom Metazoa; phylum Chordata; class Lepidosauria; order Squamata; family Gekkonidae; genus Gekko; species Gekko japonicus. Next base: position 72,427 of record NW_015167688.1, read on the forward strand.
TGTCAGCAGTCTCAGTGGCCCAGTGAGGGCAGATTCAGATGGAGCAGATCTATTCTCTCTTGCTCCGGATTGCAAGACTAGATCTAATGGGTGGAAATTACAAGGGAGTCGTTCCCGGCTAAATATCAGTAGAAACTTCCTAACTGTCAAGAGTGGTTGAGCAGTGGAACAGTCTGCCTCGGAAGGTGGTGGATGCTCCTTCGCTGGACGTTTCCAAGCGGAGGCTGGACGACCATCTTTCGGGTATGTTGTAGTTATGTAGGGCTATCTTTCAGCTATGCTCCTGCAGAGTGCAGGGGGTTGGACTAGATGACCTGCAAGGTCCCTACCAACTCTAACGTTCTATGATTCTATGAAAGACAGGGTAAGAATCTTGTTAATAAAATAAATAGATGTAATCCAAGGGTGCTAGCTAGGGATGTGCGTTCAGGTAAAACCGAGCTGAAAATGCATCTGAGATACATTCGGCTCCTCCAAATAGACTTTTCGGGATAGCAAAAATTCGGTTCTGAAAAATCCTGGAAATACTGGGGATTAGCCATGAATACCAGGACCCGGCGTCTGTGGGTTCCCAGGACTCCCCCCCCCCCCCCGTGTTTATGTGTCTCCAGGACTTGGAGTTGGCTTGTCAGGCTGCATTAGGTAAGGCGCTGTCACTCTCAAGTGCTTTTGTTGTTTTTCAGAAGTCTGATCTTTGCTGGAGTTTATTTTTGTCAGGTTCGAGGGGTTTTTGTGTGTGTGTGTATTTTTGAGTATTCCATGGGGTGACATTGGCATGTGTTATATAGATTGAGATTCACGTGTTTGACAACTGTCTGCCATGACACTACTCAGATGCCCTGCTGGATTAGACCAGTGGTCCATCTGATCCAGCATCCTGTCTCATGCAGTGGCCAACCAGTTCCCCTGGATGGCCAACAGCAAGCCACAGAGGCAGAGGCTTTCCCCCTAATCTTGCCTCCTGGCTCTGGAATTCAGAGGCTTAGTGCCTCTGAAGGTGGAGGTTCCCCTCAGTCACCATGGCTGGTAGCCACTGACAGAACTATCCTGCATGAATCTACCTTAACACCTTTTTAAAGCTGTCTATTCCTGTGGCCATCACTACACCCTCTGGTCGCAAATTCCCCGTTTTAATCATTCTCTGTGTAAAGTGGTATTTCCTTTTGTCCGTCTAGAAACCTACCGCCCAGCTTCATGAGATGCCCTCAACTTCTAGTATTTTGGGAGAGGGAGAAAAATTCCTCTCTCTCAACCCCAACGCCTCATTTTATAAGCCCCTAACATGCACTGCTAATTGTGCACAGCCACACACAGCTCTGACAAAAAGGTGCGCAGGCGCAATGGCGAGCCAATGAAAGAATGACACAGAGCACAGAGACCATTGTGAAGGCACTCAGAAATTCCTACTCTGCAAAACGTTTCAAAGGTCTTGTTGAGCTAAATTAATTGTTTATCGGATGGCACTTGTGTGTAGAATAGCCAGGAGAGCCTATGGTTGTCTGGCAGCCAGAAGTTCTAGCTCTTTTAGTATTAGGCACCACTTGGTGTCGAGCTAGACTTTTAAGGCAAGAAACATTTCAGAGGTGGTTTGCAATGTTCTGCCTCTGCTAACCAGGGGTCATTTCCTGCAGGAGCGCAGCTCCGGCAGTAAAGAGCCCAGGGGGCGGGCACATGCAACAAGCCCCACCCCCTGCTCCCAGCAGCCCTCAGAGCAAAAAACAGCCAGGTAAGTTGTAGAGCTCCCCCCGGCCCAAGACAGTCCAGTGGCACCTTTAAGACCAAGGTTTACTCAGGTACAAGCTCTCCCTCCTCTGTGAGGCCAAATCTGCACGTCCCCCCCCCCCAATAGCTAGCAATCCAAAACAATCCAGTGGAGCCTGAGCGGTGGGTGTTGCCTTCTGACACACTTCCGGTGATGTCAGGGGTGTGTGGCATATGCAAATAAGTTATGCTAATGAGTTATGCTAATGAGCTCCTGCACCTCTTTTTCTTTGAAATGACCCCTGTGCATCACGACCCTGGTATTCCCGGGGTGTGTGTGTGTGTGTCCAAATACTAGCCGAGGCCGACCCTGCTTAGCTTCCGAGATCAGGCTAGCTAACTCTACCAATCTCCCCTAGTCCCCGGCACTCCCTTTCAAGCTCTCCGGTCAGGAGGAGAAGCCAAGCATCACCCATCCACGCATACACATATACCCCCTGCAGACTTGTCCAACTCTCAAGCATGCTGGCTCTCACACAGCAAAATCACACGTGCAAAGTCAGTCTTCTTCATGCACGGCCTTCACGAGGTTGGCAAAAAGATCAGAACCAGTACACGGGTACGTGCTTGTCCCCGCTGCATCCAAGCCAATAAAACGTCAAGTCATCAAGCAAAATGCACACAGGTGTGATTTGGCACAAACGGCGATCAGCCAAAACTCAC
>NW_015167689.1:0-6605 GCF_001447785.1 Gekko japonicus
CGTGTTTCTGAGAAATGAGTTCTGAGCACGAAACCTGCAGTGCACATCTGATTGGCAGGACCTCAGGAAGGAGAGAGAGGAAAACGCAGTGTGAATGCAGCAAACATCCAAATGTTGCTCTGCTTGTCTCGTGGACCTGTAGCATTAAATAAAAAGAAATGCTGAATAAATACCCGGAGGCACTCTTCTCTGCGTCACGGGACCTGGCCTGAACAGTGCCAGAGCCAGGCCTCGGACCTAGGCTGCCAGCGTCCAAGCTGCACCTGGAGATGTCCTCCTTTTGCTATTGATCTCCGGACGACCACCATCAAAATGGCTGCTTGGGAGGGTGAACGCTGTGATATTGTACTGTGCTGAATATAATATCACCTAGATGAACCAATAACAGTGTCCTTGGTAGAGAGGACAGAGCTGAAATGCCTACAGCTGCTGAACTTGTGCACAACAACATTGCCTACAGCTTTGAAAGCAGGTTGGTGTAGTGATTAGGAGCACGGACTCTCATGTGGGAGAACTGGGTTTGATTCCCCCACTCCTCCACATGCAGCTGCTGGAGTGACCTTGGGTCAGTCACAAGTCCTCTCAGAGCTGTTCTCTCACGAGCAGTCCTCGAAAGAGCTCTACCCGCTCCACCTACCTCGCAATGCTCCCTCTAAGCTGTGGAGTCTTGTGAGCAAAAATTCTAATTTGTGAGCCACTGGCATTAAAATTGTGAGTGAGCGATTTGGCTGCTGCATAAATTCGTTTGCTCTGGAGCCATCCTTCCTGAGCTAAAACAAAAACATGTGAGCTGGAGGCTAAAAAACTGTGAGCTAGCTCACACTAACTCAGCTTAGAGGGAACACTGCTTATCACTATAATATTTGCATACATATAATTATAAACAAAGTGCAAATGAGGTCCAAAAACAGTCACAGTGGTAGTTGACGAAGTTTTCCGAAGTATCTATTCGTTTCGTGAAAACTTCATCCGAACGAGGACCATAAATTTCATTGGTGCGTTTGCAATTCTTGCCCATTGGAGTTTACCACACACAGAACTATGAGGAAATAATTCCAGATGTAAAATTGATCTTGTATAAATGCAATTCTATGATGGATAAAAGACAGAGGACACTTTCAGACCTCTTTTGCACTTTGTTTATGTATGCAAATATGATAGTGATAAGCAGGAGTCATTTCACAGAAAAAGAGGTGCAGGATCTCATTAGCATAACTCATTAGCATAACTCATTTACATATGCCACACCTCCAGTTTTGTGTAGTGGTTAAGTGCGCAGACTCTAATCTGGGAGAACCCGGTTTGATTCCCCACTCCTCCACTTGCACCTGGCTGGATGACCTTGGGCAAGCCGTAGTTCTGCCAAGAGCTGTTCTTGAGAAAGAGCAGTTTCTGCCAGAGCTCTCTCAGCCCCACCTACCTCCCAGGGTGTCTGTTGTGGGGAGGGGAGGGGAAAGGAGTTTGTGAGCTGCTCTGAGACACCTTTGGGTAGTGAAGGGCCGGGTATAAATCCAATCTCTTCTTCTCTTCTTCTTCTTCTCCTGACATCACTGGAAGTGTGTCAGAAGGCAACACCCACCACTCAGGCTCCACTGGACTCTTTTGGATTGCTAGCTGGGGGGGGGGGGCACGAAGAAGGAGTGAAAGAAAGAGGAAGAGAAGGAAAGAAGGAGGGAAAGAAGGAGAGAAGGAGGGAAGGAAGGAAGGAAGGAAGGAAGGAAGGAAGGAAGGAAGGAAGGAAGGAAGGAAGGAAGGAAGGAAAGAAAGAAAGAAAGAAAGAAAGAAAGAAAGAAAGAAAGAAAGAAAGAGGCTACTTGCTCCTTGTGGCTGCTGGGAGCAGGGGGCGGGGCTTGCTGTATGTGCCCGCCCCCTGGGCTCTTTACTGCCGGAGCGCCGCTCCTGTGCGCTCCTGCAGGAAATGACCCCTGGTGATAAGTATTCCATTGTAATTGTGTAGCGCTTTATTACAGTTTCCTTTCTTTGTATTCTGTTAGTTTGTGTAAGGCAAGACCCACCAAGTGTTGCACCCATGAAGGCAGTCTAGTCGCCAACTGCCGCGGGCACTTGCAATAGGTTTGCCCACTCTGGGATGAGACAGACCTGGAGATTTTGTGGGGCTGGAGCCTGGGGAGGGCGGGGGTTGGGGAGGGGAGGGACCTCAGCGGTCTATCATGCCAGGTAGTCCACCTTCCAAAGCGGCCATTGTCCTGCTGTACTGGGATAGGAGCAGATGGCACCGCATGAAATGAAGATCCACCCACCCAGAATAAAAAGAACAGTCCATGTGGAAGTGGGAGCCACTAACCCTCTATCATTGAAACTGTTCAGATGTCCAGGCAGGCCCCTAGCCAGGATTTCGGGGCTTGTGGGGCAGATCTCTAACTGCAAGCTGTCAGCCACTTCAGACGACAGTTCTCAGCTGCTGCAAGTTAATCACTTCTGCCAGCCGAAGCAACAGTTCTGGTAACGAGCCGGCAGGTGGGAGAAACGACTTCTATAGGCAAGAAAGCCGACATTTAGGCAGGAAAACTCTCTTGAAGGAGACCAGTTTCTTCTTATTATTTATTTAATAATTCAATGTATACCCCACCCTCCCCGCGAGCAGGCTCAGGGCGGCTTACATAATTTGTCTACAAATGACCATTCAATTCACATAAAATCAATTTCAAATTTCAAATACAATAAAAACATAGACTCATAAGGTGGTAGTGCTGGTCCATTGGGTCCATAAGATGGCAGGCTGGAGATACCTTACAGCCAAACAGTTTGCCACTCAGTGGTCTTCCTGAGCACAGTGGTGGAGGCCAGATGTTAGGACTACGGGCCGGCTCGTTGGTAACAGTGGGGGCGGCTCCTGGTTGAAAGCCTGGTGGAAGAGCTCCGTCTTGCAGGCCCTGCGGAACTGCGCGAGATTCTTGACACAGAGTTAGAAGGGATCCTAGAGGTCACCTACTCCAACCCCCTGGCTCAGTGTGGGAATGAGTCAACTACGGCACCCCACTCTCCTTAAAGGAGCGCACACCTTTAAAAAAAGGTCATCCAGCCAGGTGCAAGTGGAAGAGTGGGGAATCAAACCCGGTTCTCCCAGATTAGAGTCTGTGCACTACACCAACATCAGAAGAGCTTGACCCTCATATATCACAGTCGTATCTTGGGTTGAGTCCCCCCTCCCTTTCTCGGTTTTTGTCACACAGGGGCCAACCAGCTCCTCTGGAGGGCCAGCAACAGGGCAGAGAGGCCGAGGCCTTCCTCTGATGTTGCCTCTTGGCTCTGGGATTCAGAGGATTAGTGCCTCTGAACATGGAGGTTCCCCTCAGTCACCATGGCTAGTAGCCCTTGATAGACTTATCCTCCATGAATCTATCTAATCCTCTTTTAAACCTGTTTATTCCTGTAGCCATGACTATCCTCCGGCAACGAATTCCACATTTCAATCACTCTTTGTGTGTAAAGTAGTATTTCCTTTCGTCCGCCCATCAGCTTCATTGGATGCCCTCGAGGTCTAGTATTTTGGGAGAGGGAGAGAAAGTTTGCTTTGCCCACTCTCTCCACCCCCTGCGTCATTTTATAAACCTCTATCATGTCCCCCCCCCCACTTAGTCATCTCTTTCCTAAACTGAAAAGTCCCAGAGGTTTCAGCCTTTCCTTTTGAAGAAGGTGTTCCAACCAGGGCTATTTTGGGGCAGGAACGCACAGGAACGGAGTTCCGGCTGGCTCCCAAGTTGGCCACGCCTACAGCCCCCCCCAGGTTCCCCAGGCGCCCCACAAGCCGCGGGGCACCTGGGGAAGCCAATCCTGAGAGGGAGCTGCACGCTCAGGGGTGTGGCCTAATATGCTAATGAGTTTCTGCTGTTGGGTGTGGCCTATTATGCTAATGAGTTCCTGCTGGGCTTTTTCTACAACCCCCCCCCAATGTTCCCTCTGAGCTGTGGAATCTTGTGAGCAAACATTCTACTTTGTGAGCTCCTGGCATTAAAGCTGTGAGTGAGCGATTGGGCTGCTGCATAAATTAGTTTGCTCTGGAGCCCTCCTGCCTGAGCGAAGGCAAAAATGTGTGAGCTGGCGGCTAGAAAACTGTGAGCTAGCTCACACTCACTCAGCTTAGAGGGAACGCTGTTCCAACCCCCTAATCGGTTTTATTTGGGACTGCATTTGGTTCCGTTTACCAGCAGCCCTGAATCGTGATTTTAAATTTTGGTTTTTATGTTTTTAATTGATTTTGTATCTCTCATTTATGTTGTGAGCTGCTTTGAGCTCCAGAAGAAAAAAACTAGGCTAATAAGGGATGAGAGACCCAGGGTGGTGCTGTGGCTAAAGTGCCGCAGGATCTGGGAAACCCAGATTCGAATCCCCACTCGTTCCATGGAAGCCGGCCGGGTGACCTTGGGCCAGTCACACCCTCTCAGCCCCACCTACCACGCAGGGTTGTTGTGAGGGTAAGACAGAGGCGAGGAGAAGGATGGAAACCGCTTTGAGTCCCCATTGGGATGAAAGGCACAGTATCAATAAAATAAATAAAACAGAACGACGACGTGCAAATCAGATCCGGAATGAATGCAAAGTCATTCTTAAATTGTGCGGCACCTTTTGATCTTACAGTCTTCCACAGCAGTTTCAGTGGTTAAGACGCAGGCCGGAAGGTCAGCAGTTCAGTATTTCGAGACCCGAGTGCCGCGTGACGGAGTGAGCACCCGTCTCTGGCCTCGGCTCCCGCCAGCCTAGCAGTCCTAAAGCAAGACATTGCAAAGAGATCGATATGTCCTTCGGTGGGAAGGCAACAGCGTTCTGTGCGCCTTGGCGTCCAGTCACGCCGGCCACATGACCATGGAGATGTCTTTGGACAGTGCTGGCTCTTCGGCTTGGAAACGGAGATGAGCACCACACCCCTAGAGTCGAATTCGACTGCCTTTCGAGCAAGGGAAACCTTTTACCTATTAGGAGAAACTTCCTAACTGTCAGAGTGGTTTCAGTGGAACAGTCTGCCTCGGGATTTGGTGGATGCTCCTTCGCTGGACGTTTTCAAGCGGAGGCTGGACGACCATCTTTTGGGTATGTGTAGGTATGTAGGTATGTAGGGCTGTCTTTCAGCTACACTCCTGCAGAGTGCAGGGGGTTGGACTAGATGACCTGCACGGTCCCTTCCAACATTCTATGATTCTATTTCATGGACACTGTCGGGTTGCTTCAGAACAGCTGACACCCCCCCCCATCTTCCATAATGTGTCCAAAGGTTCTGCTCCCCGCCTTCCCGATATCCTCCAGGAGACCTTCTACAGCAGTGATGGCGAACCTTTTAGAGACCGAGTGCCCAAACTGCGACCCAAAACCCACTTACTTATCGCAAAGTGCCAACACGGCAATTTAACCTGAATACTGAGGTTGTATTTTGGGGGAAAAAAAACTCATACATTAATTTAAGATGATCCAAAGAAAGTAAGGAAAGCAATCCCAAATGCTTTCACTTACTTAAAATTATTTGGCAGAGAATTCGACACTTTAATGATGGTCTGGGCCTGGCTGGGGCGATAGCATGCGTGCCCACTGAGAGGGCTCTAAGTGCCGCCTATGGCACGCGTGCCATAGGTTCGCCACCACTGGTCTACAGGAAAGAGCCCCGAAAGGTTGTGAGACGAGGCTGCCGCTGCAACTGCTTAATCCATAAAAGTTCTCTTTTGTTATTGTCCACGAGGCGTCAGGTTTTGACTTCTGGACGGGGAGCTGGCCCAGTCCAATACCTTCCAACCTTACACCTCCATTCTCCAGTTTTCATTTCAGGTTTTGGTTCCGTCTGCCCGCCCCCCTCCTACGAGTGGCATCCAAGCCACATGGTCTGTCCCGCTCCGGGCCTGCAGCTCCAACCATCCCTCTTTCCTGGCATCTCCCTCTGCTGATCATACCCGCTCTGGTCCTTGGCCCCGGAGGCCCTCCGTGGTGGCAAGGCCTCTTCTCTGCCACCGGTGGTGCTACCTAGGAAGGGGCTGGAGAATGACTCCTTTGGGGGGGATAGCGAAAAGAACAGGGTGGGGTGCGTGTGCGTATCTGGGTGGGGGGTGCCAAAGCTCAGGAGGGATGCAGGTGGCACCGGAGCTGGCAGAGTGGCGGCTAATCAGGTTTGCCAGCGCCATCTGTCAGAATGCGAGCATCTGGGATTCAAGGTGACCCTGTCACCCTTCGTTAGAATTATGAGTTTGGCATCTGTATTACACCACAACCAGCCGCAGATGCGGCGAGGACGCCCGGCCAGGGACGAGCGCCACTCGCGAGCAATCTCTCAGCTGGGCGAGTTGATAAATGGAACTAATTTGATCTTAATAATTCACTGATTCACGGCTGCCAAAGGTGCCTCTCCTACCTCCTCGCAGGCAGGCGCTCGCTCAGCCAGTCTCCCCCCCCCACCGCCTGACCGAACCGCGGCTCCAGGTTTTTTGGAGGAGCGCAGTGCGCTTCGCTCAGGCCTCCCAGCACAGATGGTGTTTCTCTTGTGCTTTGTGAGGTTTTCGTGGCTGTGTGTGTGTGTCTCCCCCCCCCCGCCCCTTTTGTTTGGTGTGTAGCTGAGCAAGGAGGCTGGGGCAGCCCACGGGAGGGGGGGGTTCACATGAACACCA
>NW_015167689.1:6619-10840 GCF_001447785.1 Gekko japonicus
ATGTCGCGCTTGGTGAGGCGGGGGGCTCGCCCCCCCCCGCCTCCTCGAGAAAACTGGAAAGAGATTTTTTTTTTTTTAATAGCGTGGCAGGCAGCTCCCGTGATGTCCCCCAGGGTGGAGGGCCTGGAGAAGTGTGCCACAGCGAATGCCCCCTCCGCCCGCACTTCCACGGCCAGCGGACTGACCTGGGACCAATGTTCCCTCTAAGCTATGGAGCCTTGTGAGCAAAAGTTCTACTTTGTGAGCTCCTGGCATTAAAGTCGTGAGCGAGCGATTTGGCTACTGCATGAATTAGGTTGCTCTGGAGCCATCCCTTCCTGAGCTAAGACAAAAATGTGTGAGCCGGAGGCTAAAAAACTGTGAGCTAGCTCACACTCACTCAGCTTAGAGGGAACCCTGCCTGGGACCACTTAATAATGGGAAAAAATTACCGGCAGGTTACTCCAATCAGACATAGACCCAAGGCAAACAAACTCCACTGAGGAATGGTCTCCATTCATCACACATGCTCTTGATCAAGCGATTGATCCTCCAAATCAAATATACCGTCAAATACTTATCTTCCAATTTCTTCTCATTTTCCCTCACTTTCACTATATAACCCTTAGTTTTCTTTTTCCTCTCCAATGGCACTAGGTCCAATGCATACAATTACAGCCACAGCACTTACCATGACGCTTAGTTTCATATCTCAATCTAAACTGATTATTTCGAATTAAAAGTAGCACTATAATCAGGGGTCATTTCCTGCAGGAGCGTGCAGGAGCAGAGCTCCGGCAGTAAAGAGCCCAGGGGGCGGGCACATGCAACAAGCCCTACCCCCTGCTCCCAGCAGCCCTCAGTCAGAGCAAGAAGCAGCCAGGTAAGTTGCAGAGCTCCCCGGTCCAAAACAGTCCAGTGGCACCTTTAAGACCAAGGTTTATTCAGGTACAAGCTCTCCCTCCTCTGCCAGGACAGATCTGCACATCCCCCCCCCAACAGCTAGCAATCCAAAACAGTCCAGTGGAGCCTGAGCAGTGGGTGTTGCCTTCTGACACACTTCCGGTGAGGTCAGGGGGCGTGACATATGCAAATGAGTTGTGGTCATGAATTATGCTAATGAGCTCCTGCACCTCTTTTTCTACGAAATGACCCCTGACTATAATTAATGTATAAGCATAGACCTGGACATGCATGCCATAATATTTGCTATGTATTGTGTGTGTTAACATGTTTTGCTTATTTATCACTTGAGATGTAATTCCTATGTTTAATCAATAAAAGTTTAAAAAAAACAAAAAAAGTTTTTATAAAGTGTGCGGACTCTAATCTGGGAGAACCAGGTTTGATTCCGCACTCCTCCACTTGCACCTGGCTGGATGACCTTGGGCCAGTCACAAGTTCTCTCAGAGCTGTCCTTGAAAAAGAGATGTTTCTGTCAAGAGCTCTCTCAGCCCCGCCTACCTCACAGGGTGTCTGTTGTGGGGAAGGGAAGGGAAAGGAGTTTGGAAGCCGCTCTGGGACTCTTTCAGGTAGTGAAGGGCGGGGTATAAATCCAATCTCAAAAATCCAATCTCATGCCACTCATGGGGCCCCTATCCCCCCCTCCCCAAACTGTGGGCGCTGCTTCCCCGTCTCAAAACGAAGGCACCTTTGCCCTAAAACAACCAAGCAGCCTCTTGGTGCCCTTTAACCTTTGCTCCACGCAGCTGGTGGGATCGGGCCGTGGGGTGCTTCAAGGGCCCAACCTGCATCTAGCATTCGCTCCGTTGTTTTACCAAACCCACAGTGGAAGAGAAAAAGATGCGGCTCAAAACCACACTCAAATCCCCCGGGGGCCAACAGCACTCCAGAGTCACCCCCGAATGGCCACAAAACGGCCATAAATCTATGCAGACGGGTACCATAAAACCAAGAGATCGAACGAAGTGAAAGCCGCACGCAGTCTGGACGCCGCCATAAAATCCGACAATCAATCAAAGCAAAAGTGGCATGCAATGTAGAGGGGAGTTTCTGTTCCATTGTGGGTTTGGTAAAACGGCGGAGCGAATGCTAGATGCAGATTGGGATGAAGTCAGCCACTGGGCAATCCTGCCTCGGCTTCCCCCCTCCGTTGTTATACCAAACTGTTAGGTGGCCCTGCCATGGCATTGGTATGTGGGGGTGATGCTCCCCTCCGCTTCCCCAGCGCCTCTCTGCCCAGCAACTGCACGCGACCGCGGCTTTGACCTTGCCGTTCCCAGCTGTGACGAGACGGCTGGGAACCTTAACTGCTAACCTGAGAGACAGTTTGGTGTAGTGGTTAAGTGTGCGGACTCTAATCTGGGAGAACCGGGTTTGATTCCCCACTCTTCCACTTGCACCTGGCTGGATGACCTTGGGCAAGCCGTAGTTCTGATAAGAGCTGTTTTTGAAAAAAAAGCAGTTTTTGTCAAGAGCTCTCTCAACCCCGCCGACCTCACAGGGTGTCTGTTGTGGGGAGGGGAAGGGAAAGGAGTTTGTAAGCCGCTCTGAGCCACCTTTGGGTAGTGAAGGGCCATGGGGTAGAAATCCAATCTCTTCTTCTTCTTTGCTGTTTTTTCTGCTTACTTTTGCCGCGCGCGCCAAATTTAACCATTGGCTTTTGCTACCGGGGGGGGGGGGGGGTAGTTCGAATGTACTATAAGTCAGAGGCCACTATACTACAGGTCGTTCTTGACACAAGCTGTATACTCGTTCTTTAGTTATGGACTACCAATAAAACCACTTGTCTTCTCAAGAAGCCTGAGTGTGTGTGTTGTGACCCTGCTAAGGTACTTGACACAAACCCACCTTGGAGCAGAAATTCCCCTCTGCATTGCATGCTGCTTTCGCTTCCTTTGATCGTCGGGTTTTATGGCACTGTCTCCTCTGCACCGCATGCCACTTTCGTTTTCTTTGTTCATCGGGTTTCATGGTACCTTCTGCATGGATTTATGGCCGTTCAGGAGTTACTTTGCAGTCAATACGGGCATTGCCCCCCGGGGTATCCGAATGTGGTTTTGAGCTGCCCCTTTTCTTCAGTGTTGAGAAAATGCCGAGCGGACGCCAGGTGCAGAAACGCCTCCCCCCATCTTTTCTCACTGCACTTAAATGCACACACCTATAAATCATCAGGCACATGCCAAATTTTATTTTTTGAAAAACGTGTTTCCTACTTTTTGGCTCAAGAACCTGCAAAACAACAAACTGTTATCATAAAGGGATTTTTAAAAAAAACAATTATTAATTTTATTGAAACCTTTCCAGCCTGTTTCTCCCCAAGTAAGGGCCCAAGGCAAATCAAGACCTGCCTCCCAGGGTGTCTGTTGTGGGGAGGGGAAGGGAAAGGAGTTTGCAAGCCACTCTGAGACTCCTTTGGGTAGTGAAGGGCCATGGGGTATAAACCCAATCTCTTCTTCTTCTTCTTTTACCTCCCAGGGTGTCTGTTGTGGGGAGGGGAAGAGAAAGGAGTTTGCAAGCCACTCTGAGACTCCTTTGGGTAGTGAAGGGCCATGGCGTATACATCCAATCTCTTCTTCTTCTTCTTCTTTTACCCCCCAGGGTGTCTGTTGTGGGGAGGGGAAGGGAAAGGAGACTGTAAGCTGCTCTGAGACTCCTCTGGGTAGTGAAGGGCCATTGGGGTATATGCCCAATCTCCTCCTCCTCCTGTGAGTGGGGGAGTGGGGAATCAAACCCGGTTCTCCCAGATTAGAGTCCGCGCACTTCACTATGACGCCAAAACCACAACAAGGTGCTCAAGAGAGTCCGAAGGGACTGCCCTAGTGTTGCCATCCTCCAGGTGGGGCCTGGGGATCTCCTGCTATTACAAGTGATCTCCGGATTCCAGAGTTCAGTTCACCTGGAGAAAATGGCTGCTTTGGAGGGTGGACACTGCGGCATCGTGCCCTGCGTTGGTCTCCAAATCCTGCCCTCCCCAAGCTCCAACCACCCCCAGATCTCCAGGTATCTCCCCCACCCAGCGCTGGCCACCCTCCCCTGACCAGACCATTCCCTTTCGTCTCAGATGTGGTCCCCAGTGTGTTTTCAGGCGTTCTCCAGAGCAGAGGCTGGTGAGTGTGGCTTGTTGCATGGGTGTCTGGGAGGGTTTTTTCCGCTTCCCGCATTCACCCCTGGGGTCTTTCCAGGAGTTCAGCTCTAGAACCTTCCTTCCTTCCTTCCTTCCTTCCTGTTTCCAGTCCAGACAAGTCCAGGCAAGCCCAGAGGGACTTGTCACTACAAGAG
>NW_015167689.1:10989-11418 GCF_001447785.1 Gekko japonicus
GTCTGGGAGGGTTTTTTCCGCTTCCCGCATTCACCCCTGGGGTCTTTCCAGGAGTTCAGCTCTAGAACCTTCCTTCCTTCCTTCCTTCCTTCCTTCCTTCCTTCCTTCCTTCCTTCCTTCCTGTATCCAGTCCAGACAAGTCCAGACAAGTCCAGAGGGACTTGTCGCTCCAAGAGACAATGGACTATGCGGATCCTAGCCCGCTCCAATCAGGGGGCTAGGTTCCCGGGTGAGTGCCTATGGGACTCTCGGCCACTATAAATAACCTATAGGGAAGTAGGGGTAAAGGTTCCCTTGCTCAAAAGCCAGTCGAGTCCGACTCTAGGGTTGCAGTGCTCATCTCCGTTTCAAAGCCAAAGAGCCAGCGCTGTCCGAAGACGTTTTCGTGGTCATGTGGCCAGCATGACTAAACACTGAGGCGCACGGAAC
>NW_015167689.1:11470-22953 GCF_001447785.1 Gekko japonicus
ACATGCAATTTCTTGCTTTCAAACTGCTGGGTTGGCAGGAGCTGGAACTAGAGATGGGAGCTCACTCCCTCATGCGGCACACTCGGGTGTCGAACTGCTGAACTACCGACCTTCCACAGCCTGCAGTTCAGCATCTTAACCACTTGAGCCACCGCAGCTCCCTTCCATGGACAGTAGCAAAAGGCTAAAAGGTATGATGCCAGACGATGAGCCCCTCAGGTCGGAAATTGTCCAATATGCTACTGAGGAAGAGCAGAGGGCAAGTACAAGTAACCCCAGAAAGAGTGAAGCGGCTGGGCCAAAGCCGAAAGGACGCTCAGTTGTGGATGTGTCTGATGGTGAAAGGAAAGTCCGATGCTGCAAAGAACAATACTGCATAGGAACCTGGAATGTAAGATCTATGAATCAAGGTAAGCTTGACGTGGTCAAAAATGAGATGGCAAGACTGAACATCGATATCCTAGGAATCAGTGAACTAAAGTGGACAGGAATGGGCGAATTTAACTCAGAAGACCATTATATCTACTACTGTGGCCAGGAATCTCGTAGAAAAAATGGTGTGGCCTTTATAGTCAACAAGAGAGTGCAAAAGGCAGTACTGGGATACAATCTCAAAAATGACAGAATGATTTCTGTCCGATTCCAAGGCAAACCATTCAACATCACAGTAATCCAAGTCTATGCCCCAACCACTGATGCAGAAGAGGCTGAAGTGGACCGGTTCTATGAAGACCTACAACACCTCCTAGAACTAACACCAAAAAATGATGTCCTCATCATCATAGGGGACTGGAATGCTAAAGTAGGAAGTCAAAAGGTAACTGGAATAACAGACAAGTTTGGCCTTGGAAAGCAAAATGAAGCAGGGCAAAGGTTAACAGAGTTTTGTCAAGAGAACACACTGGTCATAGCGAACACCCTTTTCCAACAACCTAAGAGACGACTCTACACATGGACATCACCAGATGGGCAACACCGAAATCAGATTGACTATATAATTTGCAGTCAAAGATGGAGAAGCTCTATCCAGTCAGTAAAAACAAGACCTGGAGCTGACTGTGGTTCAGATCATGAGCTACTCATTGCAAAATTCAGACTTAAACTGAAGAAAATTGGGAAAACCACGAGGCCATTCAGGTTTGACCTAGATCGCATCCCTGATGAATATACAGTAGAGGTGAAGAATAGATTCAAGGGTCTGGATTTGATAGATAGAGTGCCTGAAGAACTATGGACAGAGGTTCGTGACATCGTACAGGAGGCAGCAATCACCACCATACCAAAGAAAAAGAAATGCAAGAAAGCAAAATGGCTTTCTGATGAGGCTTTACAAATAGCAGAGGAAAGAAGGAAAGCGAAAGGCAAAGGCGAAAAGGAAAGATTTACCCAACTGAACGCAGATTTCCAGAGAACAGCAAGGAGAGATAAGGAGGCCTTCCTGAATGAACAGTGCAAAGTAATAGAAGAAAACAATAGAATGGGAAGGACTAGAGATCTCTTCAAGAAAATTGGAGAAATCAAGGGAGCGTTCCATGCAAAGCTGGCCATGATAAAGGACAAAAACGGTAGGGACCTAACAGAAGCAGAAGAGATTAGGAAAAGATGGCAAGAATACACAGAAGAACTATACAAGAAAGACCTCGATGTCCTTGACAACCACGACGGTATAATCACTGACCTCGAGCCAGACATCCTGGAATGTGAAGTTAAATGGGCCTTAGAAAGCATTACTAACAACAAAGCTAGTGGAGGTGATGGTATTCCAGCTGAGCTATTCAAAGTCTTAGAAGATGATGCTGTTAAAGTGCTGCACTCCATTTGCCAGCAAATTTGGAAAACGCAACAGTGGCCACAGGATTGGAAAAGATCAGTATACATTCCAATCCCAAAGAAGGGCAATGCCAAGGAATGTTCAAACTATCGCACAATTGCACTCATATCACACGCTAGCAAGGTCATGCTCAAGATCCTACAAGCTAGGCTTCAACAGTACGTGGATAGAGAACTACCAGAAGTACAAGCGGGGTTTCGAAGAGGTAGAGGAACTAGAGATCAAATTGCCAACATTCGCTGGATTATGGAGAAAGCAAGAGAGTACCAGAAAAATATCTACTTCTGCTTCATTGACTATGCTAAAGCTTTTGACTGTGTGGATCACAACAAACTATGGCAGGTCCTTAAAGAGATGGGAGTACCAGACCACCTCACATGTCTCTTGAGAAACCTGTATAAGGGACCAGACCACCTCACCGGTCTCTTGAGAAACCTGTATAAGGGTCAAGAAGCGACAGTTAGAACCGGATATGGAACAACTGATTGGTTTAGCATAGGAAAAGGAGTACGACAAGGATGTATATTGTCACCTTGCTTATTTAATATATATGCAGAGTACATCATGCGAAATGCCGGCCTGGATGAATCACAAGTGGGAATTAAGATTGCTGGGGAAAAGATCAACAACCTCAGATATGCAGACAATACCACTCTAATGGCAGAAAGTGAAGAGGACCTCGAGAGCCTCTTGCTCAGGGTAAAAGAGGAGAGTGCAAAAGTGGGCTTGAAGCTCAACACCAAAAATCTAAGATCATGGCATCATCACTCCTTGGCAAATAGAAGGGGAAGTCGTGGAAGTAGGGACAGACTTCACGTTCCTGGGATCCCAGATCACCGCAGACTGTGACAGCAGCCATGAAATTAAAAGACGCCTGCTCCTTGGGAGGAAAGCGATGGCGAACCTAAACAGCATGATAAAAAGTAGAGACATCTCCCTGCCAACAAAAGTCCGCATGGTCAAAGCAATGGGATTCCCAGTAGTCATGTATGGCTGCGAGAGTTGGACTATAAGGAAGGCTGAGCGCCGAAGAATAGATTCTTTGGAACTATGGTGCTGGAGAAGACTCTGGAGAGTCCCTTGGACTGCAAGAAGATCAAATCGGTCAATCCTAAAAGAAATCAACCCTGACTGTTCCCTGGAAGGCCAGATAATGAAACTGAAGCTCAAATACTTTGGCCACCCAATGAGAAGAAGGGAGCACTCACTGGAGAAGAAGACCCTGACGCTGGGAAAGATTGAAGGTCAAAGAAGACGGGGACGGCAAAGGAGGAGATGGCTAGACAGTGTCATCAATGCAACGAACATGAAATTGAGCCAGCGAAGAGTCGGACTCAATTGTGCGACTGAACAACAACAACAAATTGCTGGCTCGCAGCTTTAACACCAGCAGCTCACAAAGTAGAATTTTTGCTCACGGGACGCCACGGCTTAGGGGGAGCATTGGTCTGGACTTGACCAGAACTTTGGACTTGCTATCCGAGGCTCTGTTCTCAGAAGTGACAAAACGTACAGCCTGTGCAACACTGAAGGGATGTGGAATGGTGGGATGGTGTAGTACAGCCCGATCCCGTCGCATCTCAGACGCTAAGCAGGGTCGGTGCTTGAATGGGAGACCACGGAGGAAGACCTGGCAGAAGAAGACATCGGCAAACCACGTCTGCTGAATCACTTGCATTGAAAACCCTGCAAGGTTGCGATAAGTTGGCTGGGGCTTGACGGCACTTCGCACACACACCCCCACCCACCCCATTGACAAGAGAGATCCAAATGGGTCTCTGTGTGAGTCTGTCTGCAGCAGGAGAAAAGAGCAAGCGTCCAGGAGCACCTTCAAGACCAACAAAATCTGTGGCGGGGAGGAGCTTCTGTGAGTCACGGCTCACTTCTTTGGATACATTCTAGCTGTGTCCGAAGACATGAGCAGTGACTCACAAAAGCTCCTCTCCTGCCACAGATTTTGTTAAGTCTTTTTTTTTTGGGGGGGGGGTAGTTTTGCAAAAGAGCATGTCTGTGTGTGTGCATGTGTGTGTGCACCTGGAAGTCATGGTGACCTCTGGGGATTGACCCATCCTGGGGGCCTGGGGAATATTCAGAGAGGTGGCTGAGCAAAGCCTGCCCCCCACCTCTGGTATTCCTTGGGGGTCTCCCATCCAAGTCCTCGCCAGAGTCGACCCTGCTTAGCTTCCGAGATCTGATGAGATTGGGTTTGCCTGGGCTATCCAAGTGATGTCAAATTGTGTTAGTCTTGAAGGTGCTCCTGGACTCTTGCTCTTTTCTACTGCTAAAGGTAAAGGTTTCCCTTGCTCAAGAGCAGTGTTCCCTCTAAGCTGAGTTAGTGTGAGCTCAAAGAACTTTGTCTTAGCTCAGGAAGGATGGCTCCAGAGCAAAGTAATGTATGCAGTAGCCAAATCGCTCGCTCACAGCTTTAATGCCAGTAGCTCACCAAGTAGAATTTTTGCTTACAAGACTCCACAGCTTAGAGGGAGCATTGCTCAAGAGTTAGTCGAATCCGACTCTAGGGTTGCGGTACTCATCTCCGTTTCCAAGCCGAAGAGCCAGCGCTGTCCGAAGACTTCTCCGTGGCCATGTGGCTGTCATGACCAAACGCCAAGGCACATCGAACACTGTTACCTTCCCATCGAGGCAGTACTTATTCATCTACTTGCAATTTCTTGCTTTCGGACTGCTAGGTTGGCAGGAGCTGGGGCCAGAGATAGGAGCTCACACTGTCACACGGCACTCGGGTCTGGAACTGCCGAACTACTGCTACAGACAGACTAACACAGCGACCAATCTTGCTCTTACTCCAGGGGGGAATGAAAGCATGTGCACCCCCCCCAGCTATGGCAGAAGCACAATGCCGTGGGGAAGTGGGGGTGGGGGATCCACATCCTTCAGCTCATCCTCAAACCACTCACAGATGATGCACGCACCTCGTCTCCCCCTTTTCCTCTGTCACATACAGGGGTCATTTCCTGCAATAGCGCACAGGAGTGGAGCTCCGGCAGTAAAGAGCCCCGCCCCTCCTTTCCCTCCTTCTTTCCTTCTTTCCTTCTTTCCTTCTTTCTTTCCTTCTTTCTTTCTTTCCTTCCTTCCTTCTTTCTTTCTTTCTTTCTTTCCTTACTTCCTTCTCTCTCTCTCTCTCTCTCTCTTTCTTTCTTTCCCTGGAGACAGCTCAAGATGGGTAGCTATGTTACTCTGCCTGTAGCAGTAGAAAAGAGCAAGAGACCAGCAGCACCTGAAAGACTAACAGCATTTCGTGACCCACGAAAGCTCCAACCTTGCAACACGTTTTGCTAGTCTTTAAGGTACTATGGGACCCTTGCTCCCCTGCACCCCCCCCCCCCGGTTATTATGACAGCCTGCACCAATAATTTGGTACTGCCCTTGCTTTGCTGGCCTCCCTTGACGAGAAGGCACAGATTTTAGAGTGGGAAGTGGGGCGCCTCACCTGCACACTGCTTCTCTGGGCATGGCCACTAGGGGGTGCCATTGGACAGGACTTCAGGCCGCAGATACCTCCACTGGACAATGATTCTCCATAGAGCCTCCCTGACAGAGTCCCTTGCAGAGAGAGCGTTTAACCCTGCGTAGGCCACCCGTCAACCCCTGCTAGATTCACCCCCATGACCCAGAGGGCAGTAGGCCACACGTGCAGAACAAGGGCCAACCCGATGCTCCGGTACCTGCCGGTTTCAAGCAATCCAATGGCTCCGGCAGGTCCCAGGAACTTAGCAGTTGCGTATCTGTGTTCCCTCTAAGCTGAGTTAGTGTGAGCTAGCTCGCAGTTTTTTTAGCCTCCAGCTCACAGATTTTTGTCTCAGCTCAGGAAGGATGGGGCTCCAGAGCAAACTGATTTATGCAGCAGCCAAGTCCCTCACTCACGACTTTCATGCCAGGAGCTCACAAAGTAGAATTTTTGCTCCCAAGACTCCACCGCTTAGAGGGAGCCTTGTTGCCTGTTACCAGCTAGGTTGCCAGCCTCCAGGTGGGGTCTGGAGATCTCCTGCAATTACAGCTGGTATCCAGGGAACAAATTATTGGTTTAAATGTAAAAAAAAAATGAAAAGAAAAAAAATTGCCTTGGAAGCATATGAAGCTTTTGCGTAGTGTCCCCGATTCCTCCACGTTTACTGGTCGAGGGGGAAAAGGCTGTTCAAACCAGTTATGAAGATGACCTGACTCCCCCCCCCCAATGGTAACAAGAGAAAGGAATTTTACGTACAAAAATAGAAGCACATCTTACATGACAGATTCCTGTAAGAAGACGAAGAAGAAGAGATTGGATGTATACCCCCCGCTCTTCAGTCGGAGTCTCAGAGCAGCTTACAAACTCCTTTCCCTTCCCCTCCCCACAACAGACACCCTGGGAGGAAGAAGAAGAAGAAGAGATTGGATTTATACCCCCTGCTCTTCAGTCACAGTCTCAGAGCGGCTGACAAACTCCTTTCCCTTCCCCTCCCCACAACAGACACCCTGTGAGGAAGAAGAAGAAGAAGAAGAAGAAGAAGAAGAAGAAGAAGAAGAAGAAGAAGAGATTGGATTTATACCCCCCGCTCTTCAGTCGGAGTCTCAGAGCAGCTTACAAACTCCTTTCCCTTCCCCTCCCCACAACAGACACCCTGGGAGGAAGAAGAAGAAGAAGAGATTGGATTTATACCCCTCTTCAGTTGGAGTCTCAGAGCGGCTTACAAACTCCTTTCCCTTCCCCTCCCCACAACAGACACCCTGGGAGGTAGGCGAGGCTGAGAGAGCTCTGCTCTTTCTCAAGAACAGCTCTTGCCAGAACTATGCTTGCCCAAGGTCATCCAGCAGCTGCGAGTGGGGGAGTGGGGAATCAAAGCCGGTTCTCCCGGATTAGAGTCCGCACACTTAACCACGACGCCAAACTGGCTCTCTCACTGGGTGATGTAAGTACACTTAAGTACAGTTAATCTGTTCACAATAACTCTGAAAAGGTTAACTTGCTACAGCTCCAAGACCAGGAAAAGCAAGAAACAGAAGGCCAGCAACCGCCAAAGAGGCTGAACATCTAACCCACGTGGGGGGGGGGGGCAACTGCCAAGTGTACCCCAGAGTGAGAGAATTCTCGTAACCCTTTCCCTCCTAGACCCTTTTGCATGCAGGGTTACAATACCGAACTGAAAAGTATGCAAACCGAGAGTAATTTCAGCAAAGCGTACTTTATTCTATCCGGAACAAGACGACTCTGGCCGGCTTGCAGGCCGGCTTATATTTCCCAAGAAACAGCCACCCAAAACACACCCCCTACTTCCCTATAGGTTATTTACAGTGGCTGAGAGTCCCATAGGCTCTCGGCTGGGAACCTAGCCCCCTGCTTGGAGCTGGCTAGGATCCGCATAGTCCATTGTCTCTTGGAGCAAAGCTCTGCATTTGTCTCTGGACTTGTCTGGACTTGTCTGGACTGGATACATTACACTAACACAGCAGGAAAAGTACTGGGTTCGACACATGGAGGACTCGGACTACGACATGTGTTCAGATGCGTTTAACTGTACTTCACAACAAGACCAGGAAAACGGCCCTGCAAGGCCGACTATATACACTCCGCCCGGCACACCTCTGTCCCCATTGGAGAGTTTGAATTTCCCGCCAAGGGTGCTATTGGTGGACTTGAGGTGGACGAGGATCCTCCGTCCCCTTTGTGTTTGGGGACCAAGTGCCTGCTCTAGCCGCGGACCCCTGGTGGTGGTCCGCATACATAACACAGCAATCAGTTCCCCTGGGGAAAATGACTGCTTCGGAGGGCGTACTCTATGGCATTATCCGCTACTGAAGTCCCTCCCTAGGCTCCACCCCCAAACCTCCAGGAATCTCCAAAAGTGGAGTTGGCAACCCTCATTACTTACCTCACAGGGTAGTTGTGAGGATGAAACGAAGGAGCAGAGAATGGCGTAAGCCACTTTGGGTTCCCTGTTGGGGAAGCAGATGAGGTGTAAGTGAAGAAAATAACAAATAATAATAAATGAATAAAGTAATGTCAGATGCCGTTTGCAGCTCTCTGTCTCTTTTGTGTCTTAGGCATATTCATGATTTTGCTCGGAGAATACGAAGGCATTCGTACTTTTAAATTTCATAAATTTGCCAACTCCTGGAAGTTTATACGCCAACTAAGTGGTAGATTACACATTCTATGCTGCTGAAAAGTCTAGGCCTGATAAGAAAATCTTGCATGTATCTGAATTTGCTTCAATTTTTTTCTTTCCATACTGCAAAAAGAAGGGGAAAAAATCCTGTTTTCTGTGGCTTCAAATTTTAAAGAAATGTTAAATCCCTGTGGTCCATCAGAGGGGTTGCATGCCAAGCACATGCTGAAAGGGGGATAGGGAGATATCTCAAAGCTGGGGTGGGGTGGGGGAGAGGTTGCTCCTCCCTCACCTTGGTGAGATGACTTCTCCACACATTGATGACGGGGTTTTCCACACAGGGCTCTCCTTGCCCCAGCTTGGATGCCATGGGGAAGCATTCCCCCCCCCCGACTTCTCCACAGCACCATGGCACTTTTGTGCCACCCATGGCTTTCCCCATCTTTCCAAAAGCTGCTTTACTGTGATACTTTTGGAACAAAGTGTGAGTCTAGTGGCACCTTTAAGAGCAACAAAGTCTAATTCTGTGTATAAGCTTTCGTGTGCAGGCACACTTCCAGTCCAGTGGCACCTTTAAGAGAAGAGAAGAGAAGAAGAGATTGGATTTATACCTCGCCCTTCACTTGGAGTCTCAGAGCGGCTTACAAACTCCTTTCTCTTCCCCTCCCCACAACAGACACCCTGTGAGGTAGGCGGGGCTGAGAGAGCTCTTGACAGAACCTGCTCTTTTTCAAGGACAGCTGTGCCAGAGCTTGTGACTGACCCAAGGTCATCCAGCAGGTGCAAGTGGAGGAGAGGGGAATCAAACCCGGTTCTCCCAGATTAGAGTCCGCGCACTTAACCACTACACCAAACTGGCTCTCCGACCGTTTAAGACCGACAAAGTCTAATTCTGTGTATAAGCGTTCGTGTGCAGGCACACTTCCAGTCCAGTGGCACCTTTAAGAGCAACAAAGTGCACAAGTAACCTGGTGATTATAGCTGAGATTGGATTAAGGGGGTTGGTAAAACAGGCTGGCTGCCTTGGAGATTGGGAAGTCAGACCCACGGCCCGTCCCACCCCCGTTGGTGCCATTTTCCACTGGCTTGGCTGTCCTCCGTAGAAGTCATTCCCCCTCACCCTGTGCCACCTGGTGGGCTTTTAAAAAAATTAATAATCGACATAATGAAATAGTGCTAACTTGTGCGGATTCTGCACTAAAGCAAAACTCAAAATTCTGGGCCAAGAAAAAGCTGGATTCTTTGATTGTGCAATTGTGCGGGACGGGCTGTTGTAGATAAGAACTAAGCCGCAGATCAAAGGCCCTGGTTCAAAGCTGGTCTCGAGGATGAAAGCATTGGGCGAGACAGCCCCAGCCGGCTCCCAAGGCTCCACTCGCAGTGTGCCCAACTTGACAAAGCTGTTTTGAGGATTCCCTTTTTGGCTGTCAAGTTACCGCGGACTTATGGTGACCCCAGAGGGTTTTCAAGGCAAGAGATGATTTGCCAGCACTGGCCTCTGCTTCACAGCCCTGGGCTCTGTGGGTGGCCTCTTCTCCAAGTAATAACCAGGGTCCACCCTTCCAAGATCATAGAATCATAGAATGCTGGAGTCGGAAGGGACCTTGCAGGTCATCTAGTCCAACCCCCTGCACTCTGCAGGAGCACAGCCGAAAGACAGCCCTACAACATACCCGAAAGATGGCCGTCCAACCTCCGCTTGAAAACGTCCAGCGAAGGAGCATCCACCACCTCCCGAGGCAGACTGTCCCACTGCTCAACCACTCTTACAGTCAGGAAGTTTCTCCTGATATTGAGCCGGTATCGACTCCCTTGTCATTCCCACCCATTAGATCTCATCTTGCCATCCGGAGCGAGAGAGAATAGATCCGCTCCATCTTCTACATGACAGCCCTTCAGATATTTGAAGACTGTAATCGTGTCCCCTCTGAGCCTTCTCTTTCCCAGGCTAAACAGACCCAACTCTTTCAGCCTTTCCTCATAAGACTTGGAGTCCAACCCTCTCACCATCCTGGTTGCCCTCTTCTGGACACGCTCGAGCTTGTCAACATCCTTCCTAACATGTGGTGCCCAAAACTGGCCACAGGACTCCAGGTGGGGCCTGACCACAGCAGAATAGAGCAGAACTACCACCTCCTGTGATCCGGACACAAGGCTTCTGTGAATGCGCCCTAAGATTGCATTTGCTTTCTTCGCAGCCACATCACATTGCAGGCTCATGTTTAGCTTGTGATCCACCAGAACACCCAGATCTCGCAAGATCGGGCCAGCCGGGGCCCTCCCAGCCAAGTCCAGAGATGAACAGAGGTGGGTTTGCCCTTGCCTGCCTCTGCGTAGGGACCCTGGTGCTCCTCGGTGGTCTCCCATCCAGATATTGACCAGGTCCAACCAAGGCTCCCTCTAAGCGGTGGAGTCCTGTGGGCAAAACTTCTGCTTTGTGAGCTACGGGCATTAAAGTTGTGAGCGAGCCATTTGGCCCCTGCCTAAAATAGTCAGGAGGTCCCCCAGTCTGGGAGAAAGTGAGGCGTGCGGCTCTCGTAGGGAGCTTTCCTGGGACACGTCTTTAAGTAAAAAGCAGCCGTGTTGTGAGGATGAGCGCGGGAGCAGAGGAAGGTCCGGTGGAGAGGGAGCGGCCTCCCTTGTCCCTATCACCCCCTCCCCGGCCCTTCTCACCCCTTCTCTCTGTTCAGAGGACCAATCCCGTCCCCTCCAAGAAGGACACAGGGCAGGGGGGAGTCTGAAGAGGCAAACGCATAGTTCTGGCCGCCCTCTCTCACAAGGGGGTATCATAGAGTTGCCAACCTCCAGGTGGTGGGTGGAGATCTCTTCTGACCAGGGGTCATTTCGTAGAAAAAGAGGTGCAGGAGCTCATTAGCATAACACGTTAGCATAACTTGTTTGCATATGCCACGCCCCCTGGCATCACCGGAAGTGTGTCAGAAGGCCACACCCACCGCTCAGGCTCCACTGGACTGTTTTGGATTGCTAGCTATGGGGGGGAGGGGAACACACAGATCTGCCCTCACAGAGGAGGGAGAGCTCATACCTGAATAAAACTTAAAGGTCTTAAAGGTGCCACTGGACTGTTTTGGAGTGCTAGCTATTGGGTGGGGAGAACCTGCAGATCTGTCCTCGCAGAGGAGGGAGAGCTTGTACCTGAATAAAACTTAAAGGTCTTAAAGGTGCCACTGGACTGTTTTGGATTGTTAGCTATTGGGGGGGGGGAACCTGCAGATCTGTCCTCGCAGAGGAGGGAGAGCTTGTGCCTGAATAAAACTTAAAGGTCTTAAAGGGGCCACTGGACTGTTTTGGATTGTTAGCTATTGCGGTAGGGGGAACCTGCAGATCTGTCCTCGCAGAGGAGGGAGAGCTTGTGCCTGAATAAAACTTAAAGGTCTTAAAGGGGCCACTGGACTGTTTTGGATTGTTAGCTATTGCGGTAGGGGGAACCTGCAGATCTGTCCTCGCAGAGGAGGGAGAGCTTGTGCCTGAATAAAACTTAAAGGTCTTAAAGGGGCCACTGGACTGTTTTGGATTGTTAGCTA
>NW_015167689.1:23652-27653 GCF_001447785.1 Gekko japonicus
GTGCGGACTCTAATCTGGGAGAACCGGGTTTCATTCCCCACTCCTCCTCCACATGCAGCTGCTAGTGTGACCTTGGGTCAGTCACAAGTTCTCTTAGAGCTGTTCTCTTGGGAGCAGTCCTCGAGAGAGCTATCTCAGCCCCGCCTGCCTCACAGGGGGGTGTCTGTGGTGGGGAGGGGGAGGGAAAGGAGTTTGTAAGCTCCTCTGAGACTCCTTTGGGTGGAGAAAAGTGGGGTATAAATCCAATCTCTTTTTCTTCTTCTTTTAAAAAAGTGGGCCGGGCCAGGTGAGACTTTAGAAGGTGGGTCTGACCCACCTCTATACAGAAGAAGAAGAAGAGAAGAGATTGGATTTATACCCCGCCCTTCACAACCCGAAGGAGTCTAAGAGCGGCTTACAAACTCCTTTCCCTCCCCCTCCCCACAACAGACACCCTGTGAGGTGGGTGGGGCTGAGAGAGCTCTTGACAGAAACTGCTCTTTTTCCAGGACAGCTCTGAGAGAACTTGTCATTGGCCCAAGGTCATCCAGCCAGGTGCAAGTGGTGGAGTGGGGAATCAAACCCAATGTTCCCAGATTAGAGTCCGCGCACTTCACCACTACACCAAACTGGCTCTTTGCAAGGAAAGACTTGTCATTGGCCATCCTCTTCCCAATGAAAGGGCTTTCCGTGGTCACAGTAGCAGAAGTGGAGAAGTAGTAGAGAAGAAGAAGAAGAGATTGGATTTATACCCGGCCCTTCACTACCCAAAGGAGTCTCAGAGCGGTTGACAAACTCCTTTCCCTTCCCCTCCCCACAACAGAAGACACCCTGTGAGGTACGTGGGGCTGAGAGGGCTCTTTCGAGGACTGCTCTTGAGAGAACAGCTCTGAGAGAACTTGTGACTGACCCAAGGTCACCCAGTTGGCTGCATGTGGAGGAGTGGGGAATCGAAGAAGAAGAAGAAAGAGATTGGATTTATACCCTGCCCTTCACTACCCGAAGGAGTCTCAGAGCGGCTTACAAACTCCTTTCCCTTCCCCTCCCCAGAACAGACACCCTGGGAGGTCGGTGGGGCTGTGAGAGCTCTTGACAGAAACGGCTCTTTTTCAAGAACAGCTCTGACAGAACTATGGCTTGCCCAAGGTCATCCAGCAGCTGCGAGTGGAGGAGTGGGGAATCAAACCCGGTTCTCCCAGATCAGAGTCCGTGCACTTAACCACATCAAACTGGCTTTAGACCAGCAGGGCTTCTGTTTGGCCATGGGAGAGCTGACTGGCCGGGCCGATTCAAAAAGGCACGTCGCTTTGGCAGCAGCAGCCACCGCAGCACAAAGGTGTCAGACACTACCTGACTTAAGGCAAGTGGTGCGTACGCAAAGGAACATTTCAAAACAGCGTGTTCCTTTTAAAAGGCCCCCTCTGAAGCTGAGCTTCCCCTTGGGAATGTTGAAGATTAGCGTAGCGAATGACCTCACTCCCCGACTCCTCCCCCGGTGGCCGCCATGCAGGAGTAGGTGCTTCCTCCGGCAGCAGCCATTTTGTAGCTTTCTCTGCCTCCTGCAGCCACCGCCCCATGTCGGAATCCCAAAGAAGCCTGCAAACCCAAAAAGGTTGGGGACCTCTGGACAAGAGCACGGCGTGCTTTTAAGGAAACCTCAAGGGGGGAAGGCAGGGCAGAGGTTTGTAAAAGCGTACATTGTATGGCAACGGTGACGGCAGATAGGGGCTGAAGCAAAATTGACTGATAGTTGTGAAATTGCGTGAACGGAATGTTATTATCACGGGTCCTGTTAAGTCTGGTGCTCAACAAATAGTCAGAGAGTGATTTCAGCAAAAACTCAGGTTTATTCAGCTCGATGATCACTTCTCCAACACGGTACAACATTCGATAGCCCGAACAGCTTCTCCATTGCAGCTGCTCGGTATTTAAACATTCCGGGCTAATGTAGCCACACCTCCTATACAGATATCAACCTATCAGGTTGAGCGCATAAGGTCCAATCACAATCGTTCCCGCTTCCCGTCTGTTTGAATGTGATTGGTTGCATTAGTCTTGGCGCGAATCTCTGGCCAAGACGAAGCTTAACATAGCTTCCCTATGAGATGATTCCACGTTGATCTTAATGCATTCAGGGCAGCTTCTGAATACATTACAGGTCCTTTCCTACGGGAGCACACAGGAGCTGAGCTCCGGTAGTAAGGAACCCAGGGGGCGGGCACATGCAACAAGCCCCACCCCCTGCTCCCAGCAGCCCTCAGTCAGGCCACAAGGAGCAAGAAGCAGCCAGGTAAGTTGCAGAGCCCCCCCCCTCAGGCCCGCCTTCAGGTACAAGCTCTCCCTCCTCTGTGAGGGCAGAACTGCGCGTCCCCCCCCCCCATAGCTAGCAGTCCAAAACAGTCCAGTGGAGCCTGAGCGGTGGGTGTTGCCTTCTGACACACTTCCGGTGAGGTCAGGGGGCGTGGCATATGGAAATAAGTTATGCTAATAAATTATACTAATGAGCTCCTGCACCTCTTTTTCTGTGAAATGGCCCCTGGGTATTGTTATACCGAATGTACTGAATATATGTACCTGACAATGGATGTTATAATAGCACACTATGCACTTTATAGAATGATCGTTATAAACAGAACATGTCAATTTACAAAAGTTTCTTGCAGGGTATATTTATTCATTACTTGACGCACCTGGGGAATGGCAACCCAAGCTTCAGAGTCTGTCGGAGCGACCTGCTGAAGTCTCACAAGCCAGAGACGTGACTAACGGACGTTTCCACGGGATGTGATCTCTCTCTCTTTTTTTAATAATTATTTTAATTGGTTTTTCTTAAGTACAGAATACATACAACTTCACATTTCAAGTACAATTCGAGTCTATTGTTTTATCTTCTCCTCTATCCATTTATACACTCTCGACCATTTCTTCAAATATACCTTTTCGTCTTTATCTTTCAATAACATATTTAGTTTGCCCATTTCTGCTAAGTTCATAATTTTATTGATTATTTCTCTTTCCCCAGGAATTTCCTCAGATTTCCATTTTTTTGCAAAATGAATTCTAGCAGATGTAGTTATTAAAATCATCAGACATTTATCGACATATCTCATATCTTCTGGTAATATATTAAGTAGGTAACATTCTGGTTCTAATTTTAATTCTATGTCTGTAATATCTAATATTATTTTCTGTATTTTTCTCCAATACTTTTGAGTTTTAATACAACACCACCACATATGGTAGAAAGGGTCCACCTTAATTTTACATTTCCAACATTTGTTATCATTTTTATTATAACATTTCGCTATTTTTTCAGGTGTCCAATGTCACCTGTAAAACATCTTTAAAATATTTTCCTTATATGTAATAGCTTTCATCATTTTAGAAGTTTTCCATATTTTATTCCATGTCTCAATTTCTATGTTGTGACCTATATCTCTTATCCACAGAGTCATTACTGGTTTAATCGTTTCTTCTAACATGTAGTCATTTAATTGTAATTTATACAATTTTTGAATAAGTTTATCATTGGAAGATAACCAAATCAAGTTCATTTTTATTGCTTTCAAAGCCTTGGGATCTATCTTTGGTATATTGATTTTAATTGTAGATACTGCCACCATGATAGCTGTATATTGTGCTGCAACAGTTTTTCTTCTTTTTTCAAATCATTATTCTTTTCTAAAAGTATTTCATAGCCCTCTCTATTATTTTTATTATTTATTTATTTATTTATTTATATATTTATCATTCAACTTGATATACCGCCCTAACCCCCGTAGGGGTCTCTGGGCGGTTTACAATTCTTGGGTGCTAGTCACCTATATCAACCCTAACTACGGCCACATCAGTTCAAGGGGGGCCCTGCCTACCGGCACCCTGGTGGAGAATGGAGGGGGGCGTTGGCAGAGCAGAGGGGTATGTGTGCGTCTACTCATCGATTTGGGGCTCAGGAATGGCAAAGAGACACAGGTGAGTGCACAGAGAGGCCTGCTTCTGCACACGTTCGCTCTTTGTAGGGA
>NW_015167689.1:27665-28922 GCF_001447785.1 Gekko japonicus
CTTCCGATCATCTGCCGCTGCTGCTCCGCTGTAGCCGCCGTTCTCGCCGTCGCCATTGCCGCCATTGCTTCTCCACACACACCTCCATGGGAGGAGGAGGGTGCCCCCCACCCTACTAAGGGTGGGTACCCATTTATCTACTCGCCGATAGGTAGTTACTTGGCTTTCAAACCGCTGGGTGGGCGGTTAATTAACGAGTGTTTCATAAATGCCTCCAAAGGTGATACCCATTTTGGAATTCTTATGTAATATCTTTCTTTTATGGAATTCCATATTTTTATCAATGATCCTCTTATTATATATTGATGGAAGTTAGAATGAATTTTGTCTTATCCATACCAGATGTATGCGTGCGACCCCATGCTTAGATCATGTCCTTCTAATTTTAATGTTCTCACATTTTGCAAATTAACCCAATCTTTGATCCAGCATAATGCAGCCGCTTCCAAGACCTCCTCTATCTTTATTGTCTTGTAGTAACTTCCATTTTATCGTGGGTGTTTTTTTGAATTCCAAACAAATTTTCTTGTGATCTTATCCATTTCTGTGAAAGAATTGTTTTTCTTTAAAATGGAAATATTTTGTGCTAAGAATAAAAATCTTGGTAACACATTCATTTTTATAGTGACCACTCTTCCTATTAATGAGAGTTGTAGATGATTCCATTTATCTAAATCTTTCTTTATTTCTGTCATAAATTTATTGTAGTTATCTTCTATTAGATTACGGGATGTGATCTCGATGGGACTTTTATGCCCGGCAGAGATCCTTCTGCCTCCCATGACTAGCAAACCCAGGGGGGGAAATATGTCACACCATTAAGGGAAAGTATGCAAATCTGCATATTGACACACTGGCAGAGAGTCCCGCAGCAGCACGCTCTCCGGGGTTTCAGAAGGTGCCCGCCGGTGTCTCTGGTTGGCTTGTGAGCCCCGCTCTCCTCCAGCATGTCCAATGATAACGGGCCAAACGTATCCTTCAAAAATTTATTTAGGACTGCATTTGATTAAAGCGGTCCTATTTTCTGTGGTTTTAAACTTGGTTTTATGTATTTTTATGTACTCTAGTCTGTGCATTTTATTTACATTGTAAGCTGCCTTGAGCTCTGTAAGGAAGGAAGGTGGCTCATAAACTTTTGAGAGAGGGCGGGAGGAAGAGAGAAGGAGGGAGGGAGAGAGGAAGGGAGTGAGAGGGAGAGAGAGGGAGAGGGGGTGAGAGGGAGAGGAGGGAGGGAGGGAGAGAGGGAAAGGGAGGGAG
>NW_015167689.1:28985-34587 GCF_001447785.1 Gekko japonicus
GAGAGAGGGAGGGAGGGGAGGGAGAGAGAGAGTGGATAGAGGGATAGAGTGAGAGGGAGGGAGAGGGGGAGGGAGGGGAGGGAGGGAGAGAGAGGGAGCGGGAGGGAGGAAGAGGGAGGAGGAGGGAGACAGAGAGGGGGAGTGAGAGAGAGGGAAAGGGAGGGAGAAAGGAAGTCAGAGAGAGAGGGAGGGAGAGAGGGGAAGGAGAGGGGGAGAGAGAGAAAGGGAGGGAGGGAAGGAGACAGGTAGCGGTCTATCTAGTCCAGCCTCCCGTCTCACACGGGGGCCAGCCAGTCCCTCCGGAGGGCCAGCAACAGGGCAGGGAGGCCGGGGCCTTCCCCTGAGAAGGCCACCAGAAGAGCCCTGCTGGGCCCGACCAGGGAGGGTCCCTCTAGTCCAGCCTCCTGTCTCACACAGGGGCCAGCCAGTCTCTCTGGAGGGCCAGCAACAGGGCAGGGAGGCCGGGGCCTTCCCCTGAGAAGGCCACCAGAAGAGCCCTGCTGGGCCCGACCAGGGAGGGTCCCTCTAGTCCAGCCTCCTGTCTCACACAGGGGCCAGCCAGTCTCTCTGGAGGGCCAGCAACAGGGCAGGGAGGCCGGGGCCTTCCCCTGAGAAGGCCACCAGAAGAGCCCTGCTGGGCCCGACCAGGGAGGGTCCCTCTAGTCCAGCCTCCTGTCTCACACAGGGGCCAGCCAGTCTCTCTGGAGGGCCAGCAACAGGGCAGGGAGGCCGGGGCCTTCCCCTGAGAAGGACGCCAGGAGAGCCCTGCTGGGTCAGACCAGGGAGGGTCCATGGAGTCATCCCGTATCATGCAGTGGCCAACCAATTTCCTTTGGAGGTCCAACAGCAGGGCAGAGAGGCCGAGGCCTTCCCCTGACGTTGCCTCCGGGCTCTGGGATCCAGAGGCTGACTTCCTTCGGAACCACCTAGAAGAGCCCAAGGACAGCCGCTCAAGGCTGGGTCATCAGACTTGGCAGCACATCGACATCCCTGCAGAAAGTGTCCGCCCACCCCCCGCCAGTGGTGAGGGGAGGCGGGCCGCGCCATCCCCCCGTCTGCACGCTGCGGTCGGAGAGGAGATTATTCCTCCTAATAACCTGCAGTTTGGGAAGGTTTTGAAACAATAATAAGTGGGCGTAATGGTTTCCATGCCTCATTCCTGGGCAGGCCGGGAGCAAAATCCGGTTTTAATTAAAGAAAGGGAGAGGAGAAAGAGAAAGTCGGGGCGGGAGAGAGGAGAGGAGAGGGGAGGAAGGAATGGCTCCTTCGCTGCAAGAGGCTTGCGAGGGTTCCGGAGAGGTTCCCTTTGCTGCCCTGCCTCTGGCTCAGTTGTGCGGGCTTTCTAGACTATCGGGGACAGGTCTTGGTGGTGCTGGGGGGCCCCCCTGCTCCCTGGCAGCCTGTTTCTGATGCAAAGCCCCCCCCTTGCATCCTCCCACCATCGGTGCATCTTCCACATCAGCTGGAAGAAGCAGGACTTGGTGGTCCAAGTCTCACCATTGCCATAGGAGATGCCCCTCCCGTCTCTCCGCTGAGCACCCTCAGATCCTGCCCCCTCCCCCCGAAGAGAGCCAGTGTGGTGCACGGGTTCAAGTGTCGGCCTAGCATACAGGAGACCTGGGATCCAACCCCCCCCCCCCAACTCTGGAAGATTACTGGGTGACCTTGGGCCGGTCATAGGGTGTCGTGGTTAGGAGCGCGGACTCTAATCTGGGAGAACCGGGTTTGATTCCCTACTCCTCCACTTGCAGCTGCTGGATGACCTTGGGCAAGCCATAGTTCTTCAGAAAGAGCCGTTTCTGTCAGAACTCTCCCAGCCCCGCCTACCTCACAGGGTGTCTGTTGTGGGGAGGGGAAGGGAAAGGAGATTGGAAGCTGCTCTGAGAGCCAGTTTGGCGTAGTGGTTAGGAGCACAGACTCTGATCTGAGAGAACCGGGTTTGATTCCCTACTCCTCCACTTGCAGCTGCTGGATGACCTTGGGCAAGCCATAGTTCTTCAGAAAGAGCCGTTTCTGTCAGAACTCTCCCAGCCCCGCCTACCTCACAGGGTGTCTGTTGTGGGGAGGGGAAGGGAAAGGAGTTTGTCAGCCGCTCTGAGACTCCTTCGAGTAGTGAAGGGTGGGGGAGGGAAAGGACTTTGTAAGCTGCTCTCCCTTGGGTACTGAAGGCCGGGGTATAAATCCAATCTCCTCCTCCTCCTCTTCTTCTTCTTCGACTCTCAGCCTTGCTTACCCCACAGGGCTGTTGTGAGGATGAAACAAAGGAGCAGAGAATGACGTAAGCCCCCTATTGGGTCCCCACAGGGGAGGAAGGCAAGATACAAATAAAATAAAAATTACCATGTCAGGAGAGAAGGCTAGACGAGGCATCCTGAACCCTGAGAAGCTAGGTTTCTGCTTGCATGCAACTCTTCCCCTCTGGAGGAGCATGGCACTCGCGTGCAGTGTGAAGGGACCCACTCCAAACACGGGGCCTTCTTCTATCCTCTCCAAGGGTTGGGCGTCACATGCAGGGGCAGATAGGGGTTTGGAACACTCCCACATGGAAAACTCCCTGCCAGTAAAGAGCTAGCACACCAGGGAGAAATGTTGCTCCTCAGCCCAATCCTTGAGGTGCAATTTTTCTACCTGCAGGTCAATCTGCACAAAGTGAACCATTCAAGAACTTGATCTTCCACCTGCTGCCTGAATTGGTACCGTCCAGTCTTGGCACTCCACTGTCTCTTTCTGCTGCATGCACACACCAGGTAAGGGTCCCCAGCTTATTTTGCACCCTAGGCGAGGATCCCTTCTGGTGCCCCCCCATGCGCCCACCATGGCTCGGAACCATTAATTGGATCTGTACCTCGGACCTCCCGTCCCCCTGGCACCCATGCTCTTAACACTCACTTTTGCTTTTGTAACTTTGCCTGCTTTGCACATCTGGCTTCCACCAAGGAAGACTCTGCAAAGAAAGGCACTCGTCGCAAACAATCTCTGCTTCTCGCTTGCCTTGACAGTTCCTTGCTGGGGTTGCCATAAGTCAGTTTCAGCTTGAGTGTCCTTATGTAATAGCCCCCCTACTTAGATTCTTCTTTGACTCACCTGAGTGACCCTTCTGTGCCCAGAGGGCTAAGTTCTTTGGTGGAATTGGTGTTTGTATCATCAGAAAGATCATAACATATTTAAAACTCAGTAGTGTTTGCAGCTGAACCAGGACAGTGGGGTGTGTGTGCCAGTTTGGTGCCCCTAAGGGCCGGCGCGCTCTAGGCGAGTGCCTAGTTCGCTTAGTGAGTGAGCCGGCCCTGCCTGTTCTCCTCCCTCCTTCGCTGGAGGAACCTTGGTTTCTGCCAGTAAAAAGAAGGGGGGGTGCCTTTCCAGGGGTATTTTAGCTTCCCAGTTCACCCCCGTTCCCCTCCCTCCTTCGCTGGAGGAACGCGTCATCATATTTGCCCAGCAGCAAATAGCAAGCAGCTTGCTACCATCCAATCTGCGCAGGTCACCCAGGTGTGGTAGTAGCTACCAGACAACTTGATGCCACGCAACCCACCTGGGCCCAGCAGCAGCCTCCACCCAACCTGTGTGACTTGCCTGGGTCTAGCGGCAGCCACCATACAACTCAGTGGAGTGACTTGCCACTGCATGACTTTTTCAGCTTGACCAGGCTTTTCCCAGGGAGAGGCTGCCAGGGGAGAAAGGGAGGAAAGCTGAGAGCCAGTGTGCTGTAGCGGCTCTAAAGGGTCAGACTAGGATCTGGGAGACTCAGGTTCGAATCCCCTCTCGGCCATGGAAGCTCGCTGGGTGACCTTGGGACAGTCTTTTTTGTCTCCGCCTCATCCATCTCACAGTGTCGTTGAGAGGATAATATGGAGGAAAGGAGAAGTATGTAAGCTGTTTTGGGACCCCACCGCGGAGAAAAGTGGGGTATAATAAATTAAGTAAATAAATAAAGCTGAAGACTGGTAGGCAGATGAATGAAATGTTGGTTGGTGAGTGGGAAGGAAAGGAGGAAGCAGGGAAAAGGGAGAGGATATGGGGGCTGTTGGAAGGAGGAGGAGAAGGAGGAGGAGGAGATTGGATATATTCCCCACCCTTCACCCAGAGTGGCTTACAATCTCCTTTCCCTTCCCCTCCCCACACCCTGTGAGGGAGGTGGGGCAGAGAGAGCTCTTTCCAGCACTGTCCTTGAGAGAACAGCTCTGACAGAACTGTGGCTTGCCCAAGGTCATCCAGCAGCTGCGAGTGGAGGCGTGGGGAATCAAACTCGGTTCTCCCAGACCAGAGTCCGCGCACTTAACCACTACACCAAACTGAGTGGGAAGGAAAGAAGGAAGCAGGGAAAGGGGAGAGGATATGGGGGCTGCTGGGAGAAGAGAAAGAGGAAATAGCGCTGGGAATGAATACCGGGGGAAATGAAGCGCCCCTGACAAGTCCTCGTGGTTTCCCCGCTTGTTTCCACATTTTAAGTCTCTGCAAAAGGGGCAGGACGTTTTTTTCTTCAGGCCTGCTGGCAAGGGAGGAGGAGGGGGACAGCCAGGAGGCTGCTTCTGTCCAGCTCAGCAGGAGGGGAAACCTCCAGGTCGGAAGAGGCCACCTTTCTCCTGGGGCTGGCCCAGCCGGTGGCACTGCCAGTTCTGAGTGGGGAAATACCTGGAGATTTGGAGGGGTGATGCCTGGGGAGGGTGGGGATTGGGGAGAGGAGCAGAGGTCATTTCGGGGGGGATCGCACTTCCCCCGGTTGAGGTATGGGGGGCGGGGCACATGATGAAGCCCCGCCCCCTGCTTCCGGCCGCCCCGTTTCTGGCCCTCATTCAGCCAGGAGGAGGCAGGAGAAGAGGGAGGGTTAGTTGCTTCCTCCCTGCCTCTCCCCACCCCTGCCTGCCTGGGGCCAGGGAGGGCCTTCGCGGGGCTTCCTCGCACTCCCGCCAGCCTTGCAGGTCCACCGCCGGGCCCCACATGGGGCTCGGCAGTGGAGCTGCAAGGCAGGCGGCAGCGGCCGGGACCATTGGGGGCGGGGTGTGTGGCCTTATGACACACTTCTGGTGATGTCAGGGGGTGTGGCATATGCTAATGAGTTATGCTAATGAGTTCCCCTAGCTCTTTTTCTACGAAACGACCCCTGGAGAGGAGGGACCTCAGCAGGGTACAACGCCATAGAGTCCGCCCTCCAAAGCAGCCCTTTCCTCCAGGATAACTGATCTCTGTAACCGGGGGAGGAGTTGCAATAGCCTTTCCCGATGAGAAAAGGCTAAAGAAATCTGGGACTCTCCCATTTAGAAAAGAGATGACGAAGGAGGGACATGATTGAGGTTGATAAAATTATGCATGGGCTGGAGAGAGCGGACAAAGGGTTGTTTAAAAAAAAAATTCTCCCTCTCCCAAAATACTAGCCCTCGAGGTCATCCAATGAAACTGATGGGCAGTAGGTTCAGGAGGGGCAAAAGGAAATACTACTTTACCCAGAGAGTGATTCAAATGTGGAATTCGCTGCCAGAGGATGTAGTGATGGCCACAGGAACGAACACCTTTCAAAGGGGATTAGCAGGGGTCATTTCGTAGAAAAAGAGCTAGGGGAACTCATTAGCATAACTCATTAGCATATGCCACACCCCCTGACATCACC
>NW_015167689.1:34793-35177 GCF_001447785.1 Gekko japonicus
CACCCGGGGGAACTGCGTTCCCCCGCGTTCCCCCCTGAAATGACCTCTGGGGATTAGACTGATTCAGGGAAGAGACTGAAGGGAGCGTCCACATTCAGAGGCACTAGTCCTCTGAATCAAACTACCAGGAGGCCACATCAGGAGAAGGGCCTCTCTGCCCTGTTCTTGGCCCTCCAGGGGACTGGTTGGCCACTGAGTGAGATGGGAGGCTGGTCTGACCCAGCAGGGCTCTTCTGATGCTCTTCTCAGGGGAAGGCCTCGGCCTCCCTGCCCTGTTGCTGGCCCTCCAGAGGGACTGGCTGGCCCCTGTGTGAGATGGGAGACTGGACTGGAGGGACCCTCCCTGGTCTGACCCAGCAGGGCTCTTCTGGGGTACTTATCAGG
>NW_015167689.1:35437-50935 GCF_001447785.1 Gekko japonicus
CCGAGGTTCTCATGAGCTCTTCAGCCCCCACCTGGAGGCTGGCCACCCTGCCAGCTGGAATAGCTACTCTTTGCCAACCAGTTGCCCCTGCCCCCAGTGCCGCCCTCTAGAGGCAGCTCCTTGCTGGAGTTCTGCCTCCCCCCCAGTCTCTTCCGCGGCAGCTCCGTGACCTCTTGTTCCACTCACTGTCTTTGTAGAGCCCCCTCTCCCAAAGTGGAAACACCCGTCCGGCCCCCTCCCCTCCGCCCGGGCCCATTCCTGCACACCCAACCTCCCCTCTGGGCCGCCGGCCAGAAACACCTTCCAAGCCCCCCCCCGCCCCATTTGCAGGGCTTTTGGCGGCGCCCCCCACCACGTTGGGGCTGGAGGGGGGGGAGACCTGGGCCCCGCTGGTCTCTGCAAGCCATCCGGGGCGGGAAGGAGCCGGTTCGCGGGACGCCTCCAAACCGGCACTGGCCTGCCTTGCCGGGGGGGGGGGGCCTTCAAGAGGGCGCCCCCCGTGCACATCAAAGCCTATAAATCCGCTGGGCTGCCGCCCGTCGCCCCCCCCTCCCGCGGCGCTCCGGTTCCAGCTTTCTTTCCCCCCGTTTCCTTTGTTCTTAACTTTTGCCAATCTTTTTCACAGCACATTTCTGCAAATTGCTTCCAAAAGTCGGCAGTTGTCGAGAGGGGGCACGGGGGGACGAAGGGGGGGGCTCCCGGGGAAAGCTCGCCCGCCGTTGCTCGACGGCCCCCTCGCCTGTCCCCGACCCTCAAAGCAGGAGCCGGAGCCGCCGGCTGGAGCAGGCTTGCCA
The DNA here is from genome assembly GCF_001447785.1 of Gekko japonicus. NCBI lineage: Eukaryota > Metazoa > Chordata > Lepidosauria > Squamata > Gekkonidae > Gekko > Gekko japonicus. The sequence continues at coordinate 36,232 of NW_015167689.1, forward strand.
GCCTCCAGGTGGGGCCTGGAGATCTCCCGCTTTTGCCACTGATCTCCAGCTGGCAGAGATCAGCTCCCCTGGAGGAAACAGCTGCTTTGGATGGTGGAGTCCGTGGCATTCTGCCATGCTGAGGCCCCTCGCCTCCCCAAGCCCCGCCCTCTCCCGGACCCACCCCCAAAGTCTCCACGTAACCCAGACCTGGCAACCCTGGGCTGGAGTGAGAGCAGAGAAGCCTGGCCGCACGGGGGCGCACAAGAGACAGGCCCGGACTCTGGGGTTGGGTGCAGGGCTGGGAGGCAGTGGCTGCCTGGGGACCCTCCCCTTTGGGCTCCCGGCCCTTCTTGTCCGGGTTGCCAACTCTGGGTTGTGACGTTCCTGGAGGTACTGAAGGTGGAGCCACTGAAGGTGGAGCCGGGGGAAAGTGGAGACTGGGGTGGAGAGGCTATCCCTGGTTCCTACCCATGGGGACGAAAGGGAACCTCCATGTTCAGAGGCAGTCAACCTCTGCAAACCAGAGCCAGGAGGAAACAACATCGGGGAAGGCCTCGGCCTCCCTGCCCTGTTGTTGGCCCTTCAGGGGAACTGTTTGGCCCCTGTGCAAGACAGTTTGCTGGACTGGATGGACCCTCCCTGGCCTGACCCAGCAGGGCTCTTCTGATGCTCTTCTCAGGGGAAGGCCTCGGTCTCCCTGCCCTGTTGCTGGCCCTCCAGAGGAACTGGCTGGCCCCTGAGTGAGACGGGAGGCTGGACTAGGTGGACCCTCCCTGGTCTGACCCAGCAGGGCTCTTCTGGCGTCCTTCTCAGGGGAAGGCCTCGGCCTCCCTGCCCTGTTGCTGGCCCTCCAGAGGAACTGGCTGGCCCCTGAGTGAGACGGGAGGCTGGACTAGGTGGACCCTCCCTGGTCTGACCCAGCAGGGCTCTTCTGGCGTCCTTCTCAGGGGAAGGCCTCGGCCTCCCTGCCCTGTTGCTGGCCCTCCAGAGGAACTGGCTGGCCCCTGAGTGAGACGGGAGGCTGGACTAGGTGGACCCTCCCTGGTCTGACCCAGCAGGGCTCTTCTGGCGTCCTTCTCAGGGGAAGGCCTCGGCCTCCCTGCCCTGTTGCTGGCCCTCCAGAGGAACTGGCTGGCCCCTGAGTGAGACGGGAGGCTGGACTAGGTGGACCCTCCCTGGTCTGACCCAGCAGGGCTCTTCTGGCGTCCTTCTCAGGGGAAGGCCTCGGCCTCCCTGCCCTGTTGCTGGCCCTCCAGAGGAACTGGCTGGCCCCTGAGTGAGACGGGAGGCTGGACTAGGTGGACCCTCCCTGGTCTGACCCAGCAGGGCTCTTCTGGCGTCCTTCTCAGGGGAAGGCCTCGGCCTCCCTGCCCTGTTGCTGGCCCTCCAGAGGAACTGGCTGGCCCCTGAGTGAGACGGGAGGCTGGACTAGGTGGACCCTCCCTGGTCTGACCCAGCAGGGCTCTTCTGGCGTCCTTCTCAGGGGAAGGCCTCGGCCTCCCTGCCCTGTTGCTGGCCCTCCAGAGGAACTGGCTGGCCCCTGAGTGAGACGGGAGGCTGGACTAGGTGGACCCTCCCTGGTCTGACCCAGCAGGGCTCTTCTGGCGTCCTTCTCAGGGGAAGGCCTCGGCCTCCCTGCCCTGTTGCTGGCCCTCCAGAGGAACTGGCTGGCCCCTGAGTGAGACGGGAGGCTGGACTAGGTGGACCCTCCCTGGTCTGACCCAGCAGGGCTCTTCTGGCGTCCTTCTCAGGGGAAGGCCTCGGCCTCCCTGCCCTGTTGCTGGCCCTCCAGAGGAACTGGCTGGCCCCTGAGTGAGACGGGAGGCTGGACTAGGTGGACCCTCCCTGGTCTGACCCAGCAGGGCTCTTCTGGCGTCCTTCTCAGGGGAAGGCCTCGGCCTCCCTGCCCTGTTGCTGGCCCTCCAGAGGAACTGGCTGGCCCCTGAGTGAGACGGGAGGCTGGACTAGGTGGACCCTCCCTGGTCTGACCCAGCAGGGCTCTTCTGGCGTCCTTCTCAGGGGAAGGCCTCGGCCTCCCTGCCCTGTTGCTGGCCCTCCAGAGGAACTGGCTGGCCCCTGAGTGAGACGGGAGGCTGGACTAGGTGGACCCTCCCTGGTCTGACCCAGCAGGGCTCTTCTGGCGTCCTTCTCAGGGGAAGGCCTCGGCCTCCCTGCCCTGTTGCTGGCCCTCCAGAGGAACTGGCTGGCCCCTGAGTGAGACGGGAGGCTGGACTAGGTGGACCCTCCCTGGTCTGACCCAGCAGGGCTCTTCTGACTTTCTGATCAGGGGAAGGCCTTGGCCTCCATGTCATTTTTTGGCCCTTCAGAGGATCTTGTTGGCCACTCATTGATGCTGGACTGGATGGACCTTCACTGGCCTCATTCAGGAGGGCTCTTCTGATGTTCTTCACTTTTCAAAGCAGCCGAGGGGAACTGATCTTTGAAGTCTAGAACACAGTTGTAATTATGGGGGATCTCCAGGCCCCACCTGGATGTTGGCAACCTTAGCCTGTAGATTTGCTGGGTCTTTCACCCTCCCAGGAGGGGGTGGCAGTGGCAGAATCACCTGCCTAAGGTTGCCAGCTCCAGCCTGGGGAATCCCTGGAGCGTTGGGGGGCCTTGCCTGTGGACGACATAATCTGGTGTGGGATTTCATCTAGAATCTATGGTATACCATAGAGTCTGCCCTGTGAAGCTGCTGTTTCCTCCGGGGGAACTGATCTCTGTAGGGTGGGGAACCACTGTGATCTCGGGAGGTCTCCAGGCCCCACCTGGAGGTTGGCAACCCTTTGTCGAGCCCCCTCCCCAGCCTCTGGCCTGGCCTGAATCCATGGCCCTTTGTCTCTAGTCCCTGCCAGCCACACTGGGAACAGGCAATGACTGCAGAGTGCGTGACCTCGCCCCTCTCTCCGGCCACCCTCACCCCTCTGCCCCCCGAGTCTCCTGGGGGCAGTTCTGAAGTCGCCGCAGCCCCGTCCCCAGCTTCTGGGGGGCTTTCTTTTTGCAGAATGCAGCCATGATTTTCCAGGAATGGCAGGGAAGGAGCCGGTTCTCATTCCCTTCAACCAAGGCTCCCTCTAAACTGTGGAGTCTTGTGAGCAGAAATTCTTCTTTGTGAGCTGCTGGCATTTAAGTTGTGAGCGAGCGATTTGGCTTCTGAATAACTTAGAAGAAGAAGAAGATTGGATTTATACCCCGCCCTTCACTACCTGAAGGAGTCTCAGAGCAGCTTACAAACTCCTTTCCCTTCCCCTCCCCACAACAGACACCCTGTGAGGTGGGTGGGGCTGAGAGAGCTCTGACAGAAACTGCTCTTTTTCAAGAATAGCTCTTGCCAGAACTATGGCTTGCCCAAGGTCATCCAGCAGCTGCGAGTGGAGGAGTGGGGAATCAAACCCGGTTCTCCCAGATTAGAGTCTGTGCACTTAACCACTACGCCAAACTGGCTCTTTTAGTTTGCTCTGGTGCCCTCCTTCCTGAGCGAAGACAAAAATGTGCGAGCCAGAGGTTAAAAAACTGTGAGCTGGCTCACACTCACTCAGCTTAGAGGGAACATCGCCTTCAACCCATTTTCCTGCCCAGCTTTAGCGACTCCCTTCTGGGATTTTCGTTTTTTTAAAAGAGCCCCTGAGGTTAGATAAAGCTGTGCAGCGCTCCTTTAAGCCTCAGCCCGCATTTGCCGGGAGATCGTCTGCAGTTCGGGGTCCTGGGCGGCAGGCAGTGTTGTGACCGTGGGACGCTGGCCAGGCATCCCTTTGGGGGCTGGAGCGCACACCGCCATGGTTTTGCTTTTCTGTAATGTAAACCCAGCAACAGACCGCAGCTCAGCCTCCCAACGACTCCCTCGAAGTGGCAACGGCCTCAGGTGCTTTATTGGGGGGGGGGAGGTTTGCGGAGGAAAGAATATGGAACTTATTAGAGCTTCATTCCGAACGTGCGGAGCTTGGTTCCACACCTCCCCGAAAAGTCCGACCCTCAGTTTTGTGTAGCCGCTCCTCTTCCCACACCGCGGGCCCCCGAGGGGAGCAGCCTCTTGCTCCATGGGTCATCTGCTGCTGCTCTGGGGTTTCCTCCGTGGTCCCCCAAGGCCCGTGGCCGCCGATCCACACAGTGAGCCACACACCTTAGCGGAAAAGACGGAGAAAAGAGGGATGCCCAGCAACGGTCCCTCTAAGCGATGGAGTCTCGTGAACATAAATTCTACCTTGTGAGCTCCTGGCATGAAAGTTGTGAGCGAGCGATTGGGCTGCTGCATCAATTAGTGTGCTCTGGAGCCATCCCTTCCCGAGCGAAGACAAACATGTGTGAGCCGGAGGCTAAAAAACCTTGGGAGCTAGCTCACACTCACTCAGCTTAGAGGGAACACTGGTGCCAAGGTTTAGCTCCTTCAGGGCTTGCAGGGCTGGCGTCAGGATCCCCAGCCCCTGCCTGCATCCCTCCTTTGCCCCCTTGCAAATGCCCCGCCTCCTGTGCCCCCAGCTCCTGGGGCTGCCTGGTGTTGCCAGCGTGTGGGGGTGCATGAGGCCGTTCCCCATGGCCTGCTTGCTGCTGTGGTGGTGTCAAGAGCAGGCAGACGAAGGGTGCCCAGGCAGGTGGGGAGGGTACGTGGGTAAGGGCAGGAAGAGAGGTGTGGGTGGCATCCTGGTTGTGGAGTTAGGAGGAGGAGAAGGCGGACTCAGGGCACTCTCTGCCCAGGGCCCATCAGAACCTGATGCTGGCACTTGGGTGTACTGGCCAATCCAGCCCCTGTTACATTCAGGGAGGGGCCGTGGCTCAGTGGCAGAGCGTTTCCTTGGCCTGCGCAAGGTCCCAGGTTCCGTCCCTGGCATCTCCAGGTAAAAGGACCAGCCAGCAATTGATGGGGAAGACCTCCACCTGAGAGCCTGCAGAGCCGATGCCTGTCAGAATAGACACGACTGACTTTGATAGACCAAGGGCTTCCTTCAGGGAGGGGCCACTGGCTCAGTGGCAGAGCCTCCGCTTGGCATGCAGAAGGTCCCAGGTTCATTACCTGGCACCTCCAGTTAAAAAAGATCGGGCAGGAGGTGATGGGAAAGACCTCCGCCTGAAACCTTGGAGAGCTGTAAAGAGGGACCGTGGGGCAGTGGCAGAGCATCTGCTTGGCATGCAGGAGGTCCCAGGTTCAGTCCCCGGCATCTCCAGTTGAAAGGACCAGGCAGTAAGTGATGGGAAAGACCTTCGCCTGAGACCCTGGAGAGCTGCAAAGAGGGGCTGGGGCTCAGTGGAAGAGCCTCTGCTTGGCATGGAAAAGGTCCCAGGTTCAATCCCTGGCACCTCCAGTTAAAAAAGATCGGGCAGGAGGTGATGGGAAAGACCTCCGCCTGAAACCTTGGAGAGCTGTAAAGAGGGACCGTGGGGCAGTGGCAGAGCATCTGCTTGGCATGCAGGAGGTCCCAGGTTCAGTCCCCGGCATCTCCAGTTGAAAGGACCAGGCAGTAAGTGATGGGAAAGACCTTCGCCTGAGACCCTGGAGAGCTGCAAAGAGGGGCTGGGGCTCAGTGGAAGAGCCTCTGCTTGGCATGGAAAAGGTCCCAGGTTCAATCCCTGGCACCTCCAGTTAAAAAAGATCGGGCAGGAGGTGATGGGAAAGACCTCCGCCTGAAACCTTGGAGAGCTGTAAAGAGGGGCCCTGGCTCAGTGGCAGAGCCTCTGCTTGGGATGGAGAAGGTCCCAGGTTCATTACCTGGCACCTCCAGTTAAAAAAGATCGGGCAGGAGGTGATGGGAAAGACCTCCGCCTGAAACCTTGGAGAGCTGTAAAGAGGGACCGTGGGGCAGTGGCAGAGCATCTGCATGCCATGGAGAAGGTCCCAGGTTCAATCTCCGGCAGCGACTCCAGTTAAAAGGACCAGGCAGACCCTGGAGAGCTGTAAAGAGGGACTGTGGTCCAGAGGTAGAGTGTCTGCTTGGCATGCAGGAGGTCCCAGGTTCAATCCCAGGCATCTCCAGTTAAAAAGGACCAGGCAGGAGGTGATGGGAAAGACCTCCGCCTGAGACCCTGGAGAGCTGTTGCCAGTCTGAGTAGATAGGACTCTCTTCAAGGGTCTGATTCAGTACAGGGCAGCTTCACGTGTCCTCTGTCATGTGTCATGTTTCCATGACAGTTCAAAGGAAGGGTCACATGCAGTCAACGAGGAGGGCGGTAGTCCTTCCAAGTTTTCCAAGAGGCTTCTCATATTTTTCAGGAGGAGGTGCTAGGCCTTGAACAGGCTCTGTTGTTGTGCCTTCTTCCTGGGGATACCTGCGGACAAGAAAATGATGTCTTGCCCAGTTAAAGGTAGCCCAGGCAAGCCCAATCTCATCAGATCTCGGAAGCTAAGCAGGGTCGACTCTGGCAAGTACTTGGATGGGAGACCTCCTTGGAATGCCAGCAGTCAGAAGCAATGCTCCCTCTAAGCTGTGGCGTCTTGTGAGCAAAAATTCTTCTTTGTGAGCCGCTGGCATTCAAGTTGTGAGCAGGTGATTCAGCTGCTGCATGAATTCGTTTGCTCTGGAGCCCTCCTTCCTGAGCGAAGGCAAAAACGTGAGAGACGGAGGCTAAAGAACTGTAACCTAGCTCACACTCACTCAGCTTAGAGGGAGCACTGGTCCGGAGGACAGAGGCAGGCTCCATTCAGCCATCTCTCTGGATATCCTCCAGGCCCCCAGTAGGGGTCAGTCACCAGCGGTCGCCATGACTTCCAGGTGCACACACACTCACACACATGCACACACACTCATGCGCATATTTTAAAAGCAAGAAAATGATGGCTTGGCTTGAACTCCAATGGCAACTTGACCCAGAGAAACCATTCAGGGAAGCTGCTTAGTGGGCACGGTCCGTTGTGGACGCCTGGTGCCCCAGGCGCTATGGAAGGGCACCAAAGCAGCAGCTTGCTCAACGTCCGCCATCCTACCCAAGCTCTTAAGTGCCCCACGGAGTCAAGAACACTCTTCTGGGGTCTTGCAGGCTTTGTGACGCGGTGATACCGCCTGATAGCAAAAGCAGGCGTGAGGGATGGAGAGAAGCAAAGGCAGATTTACTGAAACGCTCTCTCTCTCTCTCCCTCTCTCTCTGACCACGCTTAAAGGCATGAGGACCCTGACCTCCTCTGTGGCAGTTCGTCCGTCCACACCTCCCTGTCCCTGTGAGCATCTGCGCGCGAACATGTGTGCAGCATTATCGCAGTGACACAGGTCACGAGTGCCCAGGAGAGGACGGGTGACGAGACGCAAATGAGTTTTGTTTTTGTTTTTTGCTGTCAAGTTGCAGCTGGCTTATGGCAAGTCTGCAAGGCTTTCAAGGCAAGAGACGAGCAGAAGGCGGTTTGCCCTTGCCTGCCTCTGCGTAGCAACCCTGGACTTCTTTGCTGGTCTCCCCTCCAAGTGCCAACCAGGGCCGACCCTGCTTAGCGTCTGAGATCTGAGAGACTGGACTTGCCTGGGCCATCCAGCTCAGGGTAAGTGAGAATTAGGGCCCTCCCATTTTTTGGTCCTTGAGGTCCTTAGGGGATTTTGAGGTAAGGTAGTGAAGGCCACCGCAGGGCGATGGGGTCAGTTGTGACACCTTGGGAGCAGCGTTCCCTCTAAGCTGAGTGAGTGTGAGCCAGTGCACAGTTTTTTAGCCTCCGGCTCACACCTTTTTGCCTCAGCTCAGGAAGGAAGCGAACTGATTCATGCAGCAGCCAAATCGCCCGCTCACCACTTTAATGCCAGTAGCTCACAAGGTATTATTTTTGCTCACAAGACTCCACAGCTCAGAGGGAGCATTGGTAGTCACATATTTTTAAAATCATATATTATGATTATTATTTTGCCATCAAGTCACAGCTGACTTGTGGCAGCCCTGTAGGGTTTACAAGGCAAGAGACGTTTCAGAGGTGGCTTTGCCCTCGACTGCCTCTGCGTACCAACCCTGGGCTTCCTTGGAGGTCTCCCATCCAAACACTGATCAGGGCCGATCCTGCTTGGCTTCTGAGGTCTGACGAGATCAGGGTAGCCTGATCAGGCAATGTACAGCAATTGTACGGCTTCGGCCAATATTAGAACTGAACAGAGAAATATTTCAGAGGGCAGTTAAAAAACCTAAATAGACCGATCAATTCAAAAGTGAGCCAGCCATGCCCACTATGCCACGATTCACAGTGTTCCCTCTAAGCTGAGCGAGTGTGAGGTAGCTCACGGTGTCTTAGCCTCTGGCTCACACATTTCTGTGTGAGGACGGAGGGCTCCGGAGCAAACTAATTTATGCAGGAGCCCAATCGCTCGCTCACAGCTTTAATGCCAGTAGATCACAAAGCAGAATTTTTGCTCACTAGGCTCCGCAGCTTAGAGGGAGCATTGGGGAGCTTGCATGCCCACATCTTGTGGGTGCCAAGGTGGGGCCTTCCTGGCGTGGCCCAAAGCAGCCGCGGCAAGGTGATGGAAGGAAGAAGAAGAAGAAGGGATTGGATTTATACCCCGCCCTTCACTACCGAAAGGTGTCTCAGAGCGGCCTACAAACTCCTTTCCCTTCCCCTCCCCAGAACAGACACCCTGTGAGGCAAGCAGGGCTGAGAGAGCTCTGAAAGAAACTGTTCTTATTCAAGGACAGCTCTTATCAGAACTATGGCTTGCCCAAGGTCATCCAGCCAGGTGCAAGTGGAGGAAGAAGAAGAAGGATTGGATTTATACCCCGCCCTTCACTACCCAAGGGAGTCTCAGAGTGGCTTACAAATTCCTTTACCTTCCCCTCCCCACAACAGACACCCTGTGAGGTAGGTGGGGCTGAGAGAGCTCTTGACAGAAACGGCTCTTTTTTCCAAGAACAGCTATGACAGAACTATGGGTTGCCCAAGGTCATCCAGTGGCTGCAAGTGGAGGAGTGGGGAATCAAACCGGGTTGGTTCTCCCAAATTAGAAGAAGAACTCTTTTTCAAGGACAGCTCTTATCAGAGCTACGGCTGGCCCAAGGTCATCCAGCCAGGTGCAAGCGGAGGAGTGGGGAATCAAACCCGGTTCTCCCCAGATTAGAGACTGCGCACTTGACCACGACACCAAACTGGCAATCCGCTGTTTTCTTGGGCTGTTTGGCTTCAGCTTCCAAAGAGAGGGGAGGGTTCGCTCTCTGCATCACCCAAGCCCAGAGGCGTGCACCGTCTGTGACTCTGGGCAAGCAGAGGGCACCTCCCTGGGATGAGAGTGCTGCACTTCTCACTAGCCGGTGGGCTTGTAGGGCAGGGGTCACCAACTGGTGCCCATGGGTTCCAGTGCGTCAGCCAACACCTTTCCTGGAGCCCACCAATCGCTTTTAGGAACTGGGCGGGCCGAGGTGGGGCTTTTGCCCAGCAAGGCTCCCAATTGGCTACTGGAAATCTGATTGTCTATGCAGATTTTTTTTTTAAAATGTTGCTTTGGCAGCAGCAGCACCAGGATCTCCATGGTGTGATTGAATACGTTGCAGCAGCCATTTTGTGGGCGGCTCCACATCCTGCGGCAGGAGGGTGGGTGACCAAGTCCCCCCTGGCCATGGTCAGGGGATGGGGCGGGGAGGTTGGCCAGATGCAGGTTGGGAAACTCCTGGAGATTTGGGGGTGGAGCCTGGGGAGGACAGGGACCTCCATGCTGGGGCACAAGGCCACAGAGTCCCCCCTCCAAAGCAGCCCTTTTCTCCAGGGGAACTGATCTCTGCAGTCTGGAGAGGAGCTGGAATTCCGGAGGATCCCCAGGTCCCACCTGGAGGCTGGCATCCCTTTGTGGCATAAAACAATGCAAGAGATCACACCGCAAAGGCGAATGTCAGAACAAGGAATTGTGTAGAGGGATGCTAAAGTAGCAAAGGCTAATATACTAAAGAACAAGGAACTGCAAATAAATATTATACATTATCAGGGGTCATTTCGTAGGAAAAGAGGTGCAGGAGCTCATTAGCACAACTCATTAGCATAACCTATTTGCATATACCACACCCCCTGATGTCACCGGAAATGTGTCAAAAGGCAACACCCACCGCTCAGGCTCCACTGGACTCTTTTGGATTGCTAGCTATTGGGGGTAGGGGAACATGCAGATCTGTCCTCACAGAGGAGGGAGAGCTTGGACCTGATCTTAAAGGTGCCAGTGGACTCTTTTGGGCCGGGGGGCCGGGGGGGGGGGCTCTGAAACTTACCTGGCTGCTTCTTGCTCTGACTGAGGGCTGCTGGGAGCAGGGGGTGGGGCTTGTTGCATGTGCCCGCCCCCTGGGCTCTTTACTGCTGGCGCTCCACTCCTGTGCGCTCCTTCAGGAAATGACCCCTGTATGTTCAAAAACTAGAGATAAATCCAACTAGGGGACAAGAAAGTTCCACAGGTAAATATTACTCAAATAAATTCAACCGATAAATACAGCGAATTCAACAGGTAAGTAACATACAACTGGTAAATCCAACTTGTAAGTTCAACATTCAGCAAGTAGATTCAACACATTCAGCATACAGCAGGTAAGTACAAATAGAACCAAAGGTTCTAACAAAATAATTAGCAGATAAGTTCTACAAGTAGATTCAGCAAATTCAAACGAAGGCTCTGGATATTCAAAACTTTGTTTCGATGGTCTTCTTCAGTAATGACTGCTACGATTTTTCCATAAGCATGATATTCATAAAAATCTGAGGTATGAATATCATCAAAAAGAATTTCCAAAAATTTAGAATATTAATCTACAATTGGGCAACCAGTCACTATATCTTTAGGGAAGTGTCTCCATTTAACTACTGGTATTGCTTAATCTACTTGTTGAATGCTGAACGTACCTGTTGAATTGTTTTGTTCTATTTGTACTTACCTGCTGTATCCCTATGTGAGAAGAAGAGAGAAGAGATTGGATTTATATCCCGCCCCTCACTACCCGAAGGAGTCTCAGAGCTGCTTACAAACTCCTTTCCCTTCCCCTCCCCACAACAGACACCCTGTGAGGTAGGTGGGGCTGAGAGAGCTCTTTCAAGGACTGCTCTTGAGAGAACAGCTCTGAAAGAACTACGGCTTGCCCAAGGTCATCCAGCAGGTGCAAGTGGAGGAGTGGGGACTCAGACCCGGTTCTCCCAGATTAGAGTCTGCGCACTTAACCACTACGCCAAACTGGCTCTCTATGTGGCAGCCATTTTGTGGCTGTGCCCACCACCCTCTGTCAGAATCCCAAAGGTGCCCACAGAATCAGAAAGGTTGGGGAACCCGATGGTAAGCAAGGACTTCAACCCCCTCTTCTCCCCTGCAAAGCTATTTGGGTTTTGACTCCCAAATTCAAAAAGCAAGCGGGCTCCGAGGAACACATTGGAGGGTGCCCCGGCACCTGCGGGTCCCACGTCAGTGACACAAAGCTTTGGAAAGTATCCATACCTCAGCCCCCTGGTGCTGCCAGGAAATGTGAGAAATGGTGTTGCCAAAGGGGAGTTATTTGTATTCATGATTATCGATGTCATAAAACTAAAATGTCGGCATTTGTGGGCGTGACCAAGCTCCGAGGCCGCGGTCCTTGATTGGGTCACCCGGGCTGAACGTGGTGGAATGAATAAAGAGAGGTCTATCCTGACAGCAGAAGAACTGAGTAAGAAACGTTGACTCTGGCACTGCTGTGGACATAGCGTATCTAGATCTCAGTAAAGCATTTGACAAAGTTTCTCATGATCTCCTTGAGGATAAGCTGGTTAAGGTTGGGCTGGATGGGGCAACCGTTGGATGGATTCATGGTTGGTTGAAAAATCGTACCCAACGAGTGCTCGTAAATGGCTCTGTGTCTACGTGGAGGGAAGTCTCGAGTGGAGTGCCGCAGGGCTCGGTTCTGGGCCCGGTGTTGTTCAATGTTTTTATAAATGACCTGGAGGAAGAGATAGAGGGGAGGCTTATCAAATTTGCAGATGACACAAAGCTGGGTGGGATTGTTAATTCTGAAGAAGACAGAGTCAGGATTCAAAATGACCTAGATAGGCTGGAACGGTGGGCTGAGACAAATAAAATGAATTTCAGTAGAGATAAGTGCAAAGTCCTACACTTAGGGGAAAAAAATCAAAGGCACAGATATAGAATGGGAGGGACTTGGCTTGACAGTAGAACCTGTGAAAGGGATCTGGGTGTTCTGGTGGATCACAAGCTAAACATGAGCCTGCAGTGCGATGTGACTGCGAAGAAAGCCAATGCAATCTTAGGATGCATTCACAGAAGCATTGTGTCAAGATCACGGGAGGTGGTAGTTCCGCTCTATTCTGCTATGGTCAGGCCTCACCTGGAGTCCTGTGTCCAATTTTGGGCGCCACATTTTAGGAAGGATGCTGACAAGCTCGAGCGTGTCCAGAAGAGGGCAACCAGGATGGCGAGAGGGTTGGAATCCAAGTCTTATGAGGAAAGGCTGAAAGAGTTGTGTCTGTTTAGCCTAGGAAAGAGAAGGCTTAGAGGGGACAGGATTGCAGTCTTCAAGTATCTGAAGGGCCGTCATGTGGAAGATGGAGCGGATATATTCTGTCTGCGTGCGGATTGCAAGACTAGATCTAATGGGTGGAAATTACAAGGGAGTCGATACCGGCTAAATATCAGGAGAGACTTCCTAACTGTAAGAGTGGTTGAGCAGTGGAACAGTTCGCCTCGGGAGGTGGTGGATGCTCCTTCGCTGGACGTTTCCAAGCGGAGGCTGGACGACCATCTTTCGGGTATGTTGTAGGTCTGTAGGGCTTATCTTTCAGCTCTGCTCCTGCAGAGTGCCGGGGGTTGGACTGGATGACCTGCAAGGTCCCTTCCGACTCTAACATTCTATGATTCTATGATTAAGGGTTCTCTCCCCCCCCCCCCGCCGCCTTTTAGGATGGCGGTGGCCATTATTAGTCTTTGCCGGTTCTGGTAAGCTCATTTGTTCCATCAGAAGACTAGAAACTGTTCTTTGGAACAGGTGAGGGGAAACTTAACAGCTTCTGCTCTATTAACCTTTTCCCTTCTTACTCATTAAGCGGCTAAATGGCTATTATTCCCTTCTTTCCTCATCACCGTATCGAGTCAGCCTCTTTTCTTGAGCCGCTTCCCGCAAATCACTCACTTTGGAGCAATAAACATCCCCCCAGACATTTCTTGGCAAACAGTAAAGGTTTGCCGGCCTCCAGGTGGGGCCTGGGGTATCTCCCGCTTTTACAACTGATCTCCAGGCGACAGAAATCGGTTCTCCTGGAGGAAATGGCTGCTTGGGAGGGTGGCATCTGTGGCCTCATATACCCCACTGAAGCCCCTCCCCTCCCCTCCCCCAACCCCCCCCACCCCCAGCTCCACCCCCCAGAACTTCCAGGTACTTCCCCGCCCAGAACTGGCAGCCCCAATGTAAAAGGGACACTTTCTCCCACCTCACTCTTCCTAGATAGGGAGCATCATGTTACCGTCTCTAAGACCCTGTTAACCATGGTTGCCATGGGATGTAGGGGGCTGACTGGAATGTATACTTTCGTTTCTGCCTGCTTCCTTGTTGCTTTAGTTATCTCCTTCAGCTCAGACATGTAACCTTGAGCCCCAGGCCTGCCTGGTGTCATCTTTCTCCTTGGAATAGTAAAGGTAAAGGTTTCCCTTGCTCGAAAGCCAGTCGAGTCCGACTCTAGGGTTGCGGTGCTCATCTCCGTTTCAAAGCCGAAGAGCCAGCGCTGTCCGAAGACGTTTCCGTGGTCATGTGGCCGGCATGACTAAACACCAAGGCGCACGGAACACTGTTACCTTCCCACCGAAGTGGTACCTATTTACCTACTTGCAATTTCTTGCTTTCGAACTGCTAGGTTGGCAGGAGCTGGAGCTAGAGATGGGAGCTCACTGTGTCATGCGGCACACTCGGGTCTCGAAAGGGAACCGTTGTTTCGGCGGGCCTTTAGCTTAGGTGTGATTGGCTCCGGGCCATTAGGGTCCGGCTTGATTCAGGTGTAATTGCTTGCTTCGCGCTCTTCCCCCCCCAGTTCTGACACAGAAACGTTAAGAGTCTGAATTAATCTGAATAATCTGTTGCGCTGTGCAAATCACACTTGAGACTGTCTTCTTATACAGTTCTACTTAGAACCAGTGTTCCCTCTAAGCTGAGTCAGTGTGAGCTAGCAGTTTTGTAGCCTCCAGCTCACACATTGTTGTCTCAGCTCAGGAAGGAGGGCTCCGGAGCAAACTTGCTCACAACTTTAATGCTGGTAGCTCGCAAGGTAGAATTTTTGCTCACAAGACTCCACAGCTTAGAGAGAGCATTGTTTACAACCAAAATTACGCAAACAGAGTATGGTACACAGTATATGGGTATTACACTACACAGGGATCATTACTTTGATAAATAATACAGTACTGCAAAAATCAGAAAATATATGCTGTTTAAATAAGTTAAAGTGATATGCTTTTTTTACAAGGTTAGAATACAAAAATATAGTCCGTTTCCAATAAACAGAAGTGGTTTTTAACGAAGCAAACAATGTTAACAACGTGCTCCGGAATGTCCTGTGTCGTTTCAATGTTTCTTCTTCTGAACAAGATTCTATAGAATAATTTCCAGTTTTTTGTCTCATCTATAAGAGTAGAAATGAAGCCTGATGTGCACATATTTTTTCTTCATAGGTCAATAACAAAGCACAATTGCTAGTAGAAAATTCATTTCGGGCGAGTTACAGTCAAGACTCCACAGCTTAGAGGGAGCATTGCTTGTAATAATAATAATAATAATAATAATAATAATAATAATAATAATAATAATAATAATAATAATAATACCTTTT
>NW_015167689.1:51312-72745 GCF_001447785.1 Gekko japonicus
CAACTCTGTTCAGTTCAGATGTTAACCAGAGGATAAATCCTCTGTGCCACCACTCTCCTCTAACCAAAATTAATACACATAACCAGGGGTCGTTTAGTAGAAAAAGAGCTAGGGGAACTCATTAGCATAACTCATTAGCATATGCCACACCCCCTGAAATCACCGGAAGTGTGTCATAAGGCCACACACCCCGCCCCCAATGGTCCCGGCCACCGCCGGCCTTGCAGCTCCACTGCCGAGCCCCATGAGGGGCCCGGCGGTGGACCTGCAAGGCCGGCGGGAGTGCAAGGAAGCCTCATGAAGGCCCTCCCTGGCCCCAGGCAGGCAGGGGTGGGGAGAGGCAGGGAGGAAGCAACTTACCCTCCCTCTTCTCCTGCCTCCTCCTGGCTGAATGAGGGCCGGAAGCGGGGCGGCCGGAAGCAGGGGGCGGGGCTTCGTCATGTGCCCCACCCCCCGTACCTCATCCGGGGGAACTGCATTCCCCCGCGATCCCCCCCGAAATGACCTCTGCACATAACAAATAGTTTTGCCACCGTGCTTAAATGACAACTGCACCAGTTGAACAGCGACCTAAGAGTCCTTGAAAGTACAAGTCTCTCTTCAGATCGATGCGGTCACCGGCTCATTGTGCAGAGAAGAGTTTCCAAAAGAAAGCACGCAGCAGACGGCATGAGCTCAAGGCTAGCTGCCGTGTGAACCAAAGGAGCAGCGACGGCACGCCTAGGTTGCTCTGCCGTTTCTTAGGGCTTCATCAGGCCGCTTTTCTTTCGTGACAGACCTCCACCCAGCTAAGCTCTGGCCAGATTCGAAATGACACGAAATCTACCGGTATGTTCCAAGTAGCTATGTCTATTTCTATGTCCCTCCCCTCCCCAAGCCCCGCCTTCCTTAGGCTCCACCCCCAAATATCCAGAGATTTCCAAACCCAGCGTTCGCAACCTTAGCAGGTAATGACAGAATGACACCAAACAGGTAACAATGGCTGCACCATCAGAAAGAAGCGCCAGATGCCTGTCACCAAGGTTCTGTTGACACTATTACCCTTTTTAAGGTCTTCGCCGACTGGAGTGGGAGCGGCCAATTGGGACAGCCATCTCTGATTTTAAAGTTGTAATGTAGGAAGGAGGGCCAGACTGCTGCCAAACTGTGCTTTGTGGGCCAAGGGTGGTCATAGTGGCGGCGGCTCCTTCGTTGAAAGCCTGGTGGAAGAGCTCTGTCTTGCAGGCCCTGTGGAACTGTAAAAGATCCTGCAGGGGCACTGTTATGTATTGAGCCTAAGCCCTTCCTCCAGCTGTGCCTAGAATGGGCTGAGCTTACTTCTCTAGAATAATAGCTCGCCTGGATCCAGGAACTAACCAATAGATAAGCGGCGTAATGTAAATAGCCTATCACTGGGTGGGTGTGTGTTGGGTGTGGTGTTTTGCATGCCTTATAAGCAGGGCTCCAGCCCTGCTACAGTCATCTCGTAGGTTGCTGAAATCACTGAATAAACTAGAGCTGATCACTGCAATGCATCTAGAACCCAGGATTTAATAGCCCTGATCTCTTCTGGGAGCTCGTTCCACCACTATGGAGCCGCCACTGAGAAGGCCCTGACCCTGGCAATAGCCAGCCTGGCTGTGGTTGGTGGAAGTCCTTGGTAGCCATCCTATTTCTGCAAAGGGCGTGATTTAAATCAGATCTGTGCCCCCGGGGTGCCATCCCTAAGGCATACTTGGAGCTGCCAATAGAGGCCACTGCTGGGTTTCGCTGTAAGTTTTCCGCTTCCGCCATATTGCAGAAAGCAGGCCAGCTGGTCAGGTGACCCTGTCTGTCTGTGGCAGATCCAGGGATGGTGTCTGGATTCCCCGATTCCCAGTCCAGCAGCCACATCTCAATCCTTCCGCACATCAACAAAGGCAACTGCAGAGCCATTTGATCGGCCGTGGCGTCGCAGGCTGGGTGGAACCCAACTGCCTGAATCCATCCACGTCGAGCATTTATCCTTAGAACCATAGAATCATAGAAAGAGTTAAAGGTACCTTGCAGGTCATCCAGTCCAGCCCCCTGCACTCTGCAGGAGCAGAGCCGAAAGATAGCCCAACATCATACCCGAAAGATGGTCGTCCAGCCTCCCCTTGAAAACGTCCAGTGAAGGAGCCTCCACCACCTCCCGAGGCAGTCTCTTCCACTGCTCAACCACTCTTACACTTTGGAAGTTTCTCCTGATATTTAGCCGGTATCGATTCCCTTGTAATTCCCACCCATTAGATCTAGTCTTGCAATCCGGAGCCAGAGAGAATAGATCTGCTCCATCTTCTACATGACAGCCCTTCAGATACTTGAAGACTGCAATCATGTCATTCTCTTTCCCAGGCTCAACGTACCTGACTCTTTCAGCCTTTCCTCGTAAGACTTGGATTCCAACCCTCTCACCATCCTGGTTGCCCTCTTCTAGGACACGCTCGAGCTTGTCAACATCCTTCCTAAAATGTGGTGCCCAAAACTGGCCACAGGACTCCAGGTGAGCCCTGACCATAGTAGAATAGAGTGGAACTACCACCTCCCGCGATCTGTTAATGCATCCTAAGATCGCATTAGCTTTCTTCGCAGTCACATCACACTGCAGGCTCATGTTTAGCTTGTGATCCTTCATGAGCTCGTCTTCCAGACACAAGAAGGAGGAGGAAAGGCTGGTGCTTTGCCTGCCGCAGAAAGCCCTCTTAAGGCTTTTAACTGCCTCTGCAAATCCTGAACAGTTGGCATCCAAAATGCCCTGAAACACTTTCGGCTCAGCTGTGTGCGCAGGGGGGGGGGAGCGCAGACTGAGGGGATGCATCAGAGAGGACGTGTTTCACTCCCTTCCCCATGCAGATGCTGCAGATTTCTTGCCTTGCAGCCCAGCGCAGTTGGAACGATATTTTCGCTCGTTTGCCTGGGTGTGCGTGTGTGTGTTTTAATTCATTTCCCAGAGAAGATGTAATGTCTTCACAGAGCGTTTGACTCCTACATCTGTGTCTGCAATATGGCGTCCCGGCACATCTGTTGGCGCCGAGGCTTGTACTGCAAATACAGCCGGCTCTGGCCATCTGGAGAGAGAGGGGTTTTTTTCCCACCTCCTCTCCTTGCCCGGTGGGTCTCCAGGAGAAAAGGCAGAGCCATCCCTGGGATAACTACAGGCATATGGATGTTGCTTAAGACGAACGCCTGTGAAGATGAACAGCCAGAGGCGGTTGCGAGGGGCTGTCAGCAGGTTGGTTACGCCTCTGCCTAGCGGTGTCTGTGGCACAAAACACGGCAAGCACACGTGTGCCTCCATGGAAACACATGTGCACAGATGGCATACTTACAGAGAGATGCATGCGTAATCTCGTGGCTGTTCCAGATTCCCGTGTGCCGTGAGAGAGATGGGCACCCAGGTGTGCGGAGCAAACTGTTTGGTTACAAATCAACCCCCAGGAAGAAGGCTGATCCAGGCGCAAGAAGCCACTTCACCTTTCAGGAGCCAGGACGAGAATCTTCATTCTTCATTCTGATCGTATTCAGACTGCTGCTTTTCTGGACTAGGCTTGGGAGCAGTGTCCCCCCACAGCTGAGTTAGTGTGAGCTAGCCCATAGTTTTTTAGCCTCTGGCTCACATATTTCTGTCTTATCTCAGGAAGGGTGGCTCCAGAGCAAACTAATTTATGCAGCAGCCAAATGGCTGGCTGACACCTTTAATGCCAGTAGCTCACAAAGTAGACTTTTTGCTCACAAGACTCTGCAGCTTAGAGGGAGCATTGCTTGGGAGTACATTTAAAGGTAAAGGTAAAGGTTCCCTTGCTCGAAAGTCAGTCGAGTCCGACTCTAGGGTTGCGGTGCTCATCTCCGTTTCAAAGCCGAAGAGCCAGCGCTGTCTGAAGACATTTCCGTGGTCATGTGGCCGGCATGACTAAACACCAAGGCGCACAAAACGCTGTTACCTTCCCACCGAAGTGGTACCTATTTATCTACTTGCAATTCCTTGCTTTCGAACTGCTAGGTTGGCAGGAGCTGGAACTAGAGAAGGGAGCTTACTGTGTCATGCGGCATACTCGGGTCTCGAACTGCTGAACTACCGACCTTCCACAGCCTGCAGTTCAGCGTCTTAACCACTTGAGCCACCACAGCTCCGGGAGTACATTTATGTAGGCATATATTTTAAAAAGCCACACACAAACTTACAACACAAGACAGGTTAGCACATGGTAATAGATTGTATACACATGCAGACAGGTCTTATATGTGCATATAAGTAGACATACATACAAACACATCCGTGTCTATGTGCCGGCAGATTTTGTCTTGCAAACCTCTGCCCAGAAGTGATGCATTGCTGTGACTATCAACTTGAATCCCCATGCATTCCACTTTTAAGAACATGAAAACATAAGAGGAGCCAATGCTGGATCAGGCCAATGGCCCATCCAGTCCAACACTCTGTGTGCCACAGTGGCCAGAAATACCAGGTGCCCTCAGGAGGTCCAGCAGTAGGGCCGGGACACTAGGAGCCCTCCCACTGTTGCACCAAGAATACAGAGCATCCCTTGCCCGATTAGTAGAATTTCATGGTGTAAATGTATGTATGTACTGTCTCAGGAGAGTTGCGTGGAGAAGAGACCGCATTCTGAAAGACTGTTTTCTACCTCTCTTGATTTTGATGGACCGAAGAACTAAACATGGGGGGCAACAATGGGAGGGCTTCTGGAATTCTGGCTTCTCTTATGTTCTTATCGCTCCACTGGTGGACCTCCTGATGGTACCTGGGTTTTGGTCCCTGTGTGACACAGAGTGTTGGACTGGGTGGCCATTGGCCTGATCCAACATGGCTTCTCTTATGTTCTTATGATCCCACTGCTGGACCTCCCGATGGCTCCTGGTGTTTCTGGCCACTGTGTGACACAGAGTGTTGGACTGGATGGGCCACTGGCCTGATCCAACACGGGCTTCTCTTATGTTCTTATGTTCTTATGTCTATACCTTGTGCCTAATAGCCACTGAGGGACCTCTGCTCCATATGCTTATCCAGTTCCCTCTTGAGGCTGTCCATGCTTGTAGTCACCACCACCTCCTGTGGCAGTGAATTCCATGTGTTGATCACTCTTTGGGTGAAGAAGGACTTCCTTTTATCTGTTCCAACCCGACTGCTCAGCAATTTCATTGAGTGCCCACGAGTTCTTGTATTGTGAGAAAGGGAGAAAAGGACTTCTTTAGTCAGGTTACTCAACACAGGGCTTCATTAGAAGACAACTGTTTATTGGTAAAACCAGAACTGAAGACACGTGTACAGCTTGTGTCAGGAATGGCCGACAATACTTATACTATACTCTGACTTATACTAGAATCAAACATCCCCCCTGGTAAGCATAAGCCAATGGATACAGTTCACGCGCGCGGGCAAAGCAAGCAGGCAAAGCAAAAGCCGTTAGCTTTCCCAGCCGAATAATACTGCAGCTGAAACATCTACAAGGTCAAGCATAAGATAACATATAGTTGGTGAGCCAGGGAGAGCTGAGACAGAAAACGGGAGGGCACCCCTCCACACTCCAGACCCATGACAGGGCTACTTGACATTCTACCTGCTCTATGCCATGCATAATAGTGTAAACCTCAATCATGTCGCCCCTCAGCTGTCGTTTCTCCAAGCTAAAGAGCCCCAAGCGCTTCAACCTTTCTTCATAGGGAAAGTGTTCCAACCCTTTTCTCATTCTAGTTGCCCTTGCCCTTTTCTGCACTTTTCCCAATGCTATAATATCCTTTTTGAGGTGTGGTGACTAGAACTGTACACAGTAGTCCAAATTAGGACGTACCATCTTTTTATACAGGGGCATGATGACACTGGCTGGTTTGTTCTCAGTTCCCTTCCTAATAATCCCCAGCATAGCGTTGGCCTTTTTTATTGCAGTCGCACACATATGGGGCCTCCAGATCTCCCAGACTGGCAAATGATCTCCAGAGGACAGAGCTCAGTGCCTCTGGAGGAAATGGCCGCTGCAGAGGGTGGATTCTATGGTATGATATTGGGCTAAAGTCTCTCCCCTCTCCAAACTCCCCCCCCCCAAATCTCCAGGAATTTCCCAACCTGGAACTGGCAACCCTATCTCCAACCCATGGATAATTGTAGGGACATAAGAACATAAGAGACGCCAATGTTGGATCAGGCCAAAGGCCCATCCCGTCCAACACTCTGTGTCACACAGGGGCCAGAAATACCAGGAGGGATCGTATACACATGCAGACAGGTCTTATATGTGCATATAAGTAGAAATACATACAAACACATCCATGTCTATGTGCAGGCAGATTTTGTTTTGCAAACCTCTGCCCAGAAGTGATGCAGTGCTGTGACTATCAACTTGAATCCCCATGCATTCCACTTTTAAGAACACGAAAACATAACAGAAGCCAATGCTGGATCAGGCCAATGGCCCATCCAGTCCAACACTCTGTGTCCGACAGTGGTCAGAAATACCAGTGCCATCAGGAGGTCCACCAGTGGGGCCAGGACATTAGAAGCCCTCCCACTGTTGCCCCCCCCCCCAAAACCCAGGAGAACCAGATCACTTGCCCCAGAGCCCCTATCTATACCTTGTGGCTAAGAGCCCCTGATAGACTTCTGCTCCATATGCTTATCTAATTCCCTCTTGAAGCCATCCATGCTTGTAGCCGCCACCACTTCCTGTGGCAGTGAGTTCCATGCCAATCATCCTTTGTCTATGCTAAAAAGCCTCCCACTTCGCTTCTCCTTGCAGGGAAGGTGCTCCGTCCAGTGTTCCCTCTAAGCTGAGTGAGTGTGAGCTAGCTCACATTTCTTTGGCCTCCAGCTCACAGATTTTTTGTCTTAGCTTAGGAAGGGATGTCTCCACTGCAAACTAATTTATGCAGTGGTCAAATGGCTCACTCACAGCTTTAATGCCGGTAGCTCACAAAGTAGAATTTTTGCTCACAGGGCTCCAGAGCTTAGAGGAAGCATTTGCTCCAACCCCTCGATGACATCGGTTGCTCTTTCCTGTGCTTTCTCCAGCTCTACAGTATCCTTTGTTGAGATACAGCCGCCAGAACGTGCACAGGATCCCAAATGAGGCCGTGCCATAGCTCTGTACGAGGACGACAATACTGGCTGCTTTCTTCATGGTCCCTTTCCTAAAAGTCCCCAGGCTGGCCTTTTTTGGCAGTCGCATATAGTGTTAGCATTTTCATCAATCTGTCCGCTATGACCCCAAGATCTCTTTCCTGGTCAGTCCCTGCTGGTTCAGACCCCGTCTAAACATATTTTAAGTTGGGATCCCCAACTTTACATGCCACAATCTGCATCATTTTACACTTAATGTTACATTTGCTACCTTCCAATCCCTTTTGGTGATGCTCTGTACTTTTGTTAAAGGTAAAGGTAAAGGTTCCCTTGCTCGAAAGCCAGTCGAATCCGCCTCTAGGGTTGCGGTGCTCATCTCCGTTTCCAAGCCGAAGAGCCAGCGCTGTCCGAAGACGTTTCCGTGGTCATGTGGCCGTCATGACTAAACACCAAGGCGCACAGAACGCTGTTCCCTTCCCACCGAAGTGGTACCTATTTATCTACTTGCAATTTCTTGCTTTCGAACTGCTATGTTGGCAGGAGCTGGAACTAGAGACGGGAGCTCACTCCGTCATGCGGCACACTCAGGTCTCGAACTGCTGAACTACCGACCTTCCACAGCCTGCAGTTCAGCATCTTAACCACTAGAGCCAACGGAGCTCCTACAATCCCCTACTTTTGTTAGGGGGTTGTTAGTTTCTTAAGAACTCTCAGGTGTATGCCGTCTGGACCGAGTGGCTTGTTACCTTTTAATTTGGCTATTAGATCTGGAAGTCCATCTCTTGCCATCTCTGTTTGATTCAGTTCTTGCTTCACAAGCAAGCGTTCCTGGCACGGCCCCCGTGTTTTTCCACAGTGGAAGCCAATGCAAATGGAGACGTTTCTCTGCAATTTCCTTGCCTCCTTCGAGCTCTCCTTCGTCGGGCGTGGGCCCCTGAGCAGTGTTTCCTTAGCCAGTTTCTGGATCTGCTCAATTTTGAGTCCGGGATTTCCGTCTGCAAAGCAGGTACTCTACAACGGAACCAAATTCCTATCCCCAGAAGGCAGGCAGCATTATAGAGGGGGATTGTGAATTTAGGCAGATCATGTGAGGGAGGACAGGAAGGGTTGCCTCAGTGCTTAGAAGAAGAGAAGAAGAAGAGATTGGATTTATACCCCGCCCTTCACTACCCAAAGGTGTCTCAGAGCGGTTTACAAACTCCTTTCCCTTCCCCTCCCCACAACAGACACCCTGTGAGGTGGGTGGGGCTGAGAGAACTCTGACACAAACTGCTCTTTTTCAAGGACAGCTCTGACAGAGCTTGTGACTGACCCAAGGTCATGCCAGCAGGTGCAAGTGGAGGAGTGGGGAATCAAACCCGGTTCTCCCAGATTAGAGTCCGCGCACTTAACCACTACACCAAACTGGCTCTTGCCAGGGGTCATTTCGTAGAAAAAGAGGTGAAGGAGCTCATTAGCATAACTCATTTGCATATGCCACTCCCCCTGACATCACCGGAAGTGTGTCAGAAGGCAACATCCACCGCTCAGGATCCACTGGACTGTTTTGGATGGCTAGCTATGGGGAGGAGGGGGGATGTGCAGATCTGCCTCGCAGAGGAGGGAGAGCTTGTAGCAGAATAAGACTTGGTCTTAAAGGTGTCACTGGACTGTTTTGGGCCGGGGGGCCGGGGGGGGCCCTGCAACTTACCTGGCTGCTTCTTGCTCTGACTGAGGGCTGCTGGGAGCAGGGAGTGGGGCTTGTTGCATGTACCCACCCCCTGGGCTCTTTACTGCCGGAGCTGCGCTCCTGTGCGCTCCTGCAGGAAATGACCCATGGTTCTTGCGGCCCTTTTTACATGCCCAGGGAAATGCTGATTGCCACTTTGGTGTCAAGAAGCAATTCTGGAGGGTTTTTGTCACTTTCTGGGCATGGAACAGCGGTCGCTGCGAGTGTGGAAGGGGAGGTATTTGTGAATGTCCTGCATTGTGTAGGGGGCGGGACTAGATGACCCTGGAGGTCCCTTCCAACTCTATGATTCTATGATTGGGCACCCTAAGGAAGGCAGGCAGCAGTATGCAAATACAGAATAGAGCAGCAATGTTGACCTCGGAATGTGGAAGTTGAAAATGAACCAGAGTGAAAACACAGCAGAAACTTGGGTAGGTGGGATGTGCTGTGACTGCCAAAAAAAAGTGACCTTGAAACTAGAACTAACTGGTCTGGACCAAACCATGACCAGTGGCAGAGAAAAGATACTAAGAAGTCAATTTCACTGGGACGTTCCAAGTTTAAGTTCTAACTGAGCATGCTTATTAGGGGGACTATCATTGTACTAGGGTGGGACCTCACCCCCCCCCACCCGATTCTGCTCTTGCTGTCTCCTGCAGTGTAAGAAGTTAATTTCACAGTTTAAGTTCTAACTGCGCATGCTTATTAGGGGGACTATCATTGTCCTAGGGTGGGACCTCACCCGCCCCCGATTCTGCTCTTGCTGTCTCCTGCAGTTCAACAGTGTTGGAAATTAGTTTTCATGTCTTTCTTGGAGAGGAAACGGTCATGGCGGCAGGAGTGGGACCAGTGTTCCCTCTAAGCTGAGTCAGTGTGAGCGAGCGCACAGGCTTTTAGCCTCCGGCTCACACAATTTTGACTCAGCTCAGGAAGGGATGGCTCCAGGGCAAACTAATTTATGCAAGTAGCCAAATCCCTTGTTCACAAACTTTAATGCCGGCGGCACACAAAGTAGAATTTTTGCTCACAAGACTCCACAGCTTAGAGGGAGCATTGCCCCCTACACATGTAAAATCCATTTCTTAAAGAATTCCTACGGAGTGGGCAGAGGGAGCTGATCGTAAGAAACGCGAGGCGTTCTACCAGCTCAGATGCCGGCGGTAAGCCGGCTGGACTCAGGATGTACCCCAACAGAGAGAGTGCCCATCCACTAGGCAGGGTGGTTGGTCGGCAGCCTCCATGGAACAGCGTGTCATTGGGACCGTGGCACTTTCCACCTTCCCAGGTCTGATGGGTCTGATGCCCCCGCCGGTTGCCCCAGTGGCTCATGCCCACATAACTGCTAGGGATGGTGCCTCAGCTGCTGGGCAGTCTGGGAGACACATGGGCACATGGCAGCTGCCTTCTACTGAATCAGACTCCCCCCCCTTGGTCAGTCTTGCCTACTCAGACTGGCAGCTGCCATCCAGAGTCTCAAGGCGGAGGTCTTTCCCATCACCTCCTGCCTGGTCCTTTTAACCTGGAGATGCCGGGGATTGAGCCTGGGACCTCCTGCATGCCAAGCAGAGGCTCTGCCACTGAGCCATGGCCCCTCCGCTGAAACAATGTCTTGTACTGTCTAACTGGAGATGCTCTACCATTGAGCCAGGGTCTCAGGTGGAGGTGTTTCACATCACCTACTGCCTGGTCCTTTTACCCTGAAGACGCCAGAGATTGAGCCTGGGACCTTCTGCAGGCCAAGCAGATGCTCTACCACTAAGCCAGGGTCTCAGGCGGAGGTCTTTCATATCACCTTCTGCCTGGTCCTTTTAACTGGAGATGCTGGGGATTGAACCTGGGACCTTCTGCATGCCAAGGATAAGAACATAAGAACATAAGAGACGCCAATGTTGGATCAGGCCAAAGGTCCATCCAGTCCAACACTCTGTATCACACAGTGGCCAGAAATGCCAGTGCCATCAGGAGGTCCACCAGTGGGGCCAGGACATTAGAAGCCCTCCCACTGTTGACCCCCCCCCCCAAGCACCAAGAAGATAGAGCATCACTTGCCCCAGAGCCCCTATCTATACCTTGTGGCTAATAGCCACTGATGGACCTCTGCTCCATATGCTTATCTAATTCCCTTTTGAAGCTGTCCATGCTTGTAGCCTCCACCACCTCCTGTGGCAGTGAGTTCCAAGTGTTAATCACTCTTTGGGTGAAGAAGTAGTTCCTTTTATCCGTTCTAACCCGACCGCTCAGCAGTTTCATGGAGTGCCCACGAGTTTTTGTATTGTGAGAAAGGGAGAAAAGTACCTCTTTCTCTACCTGCTCTTTCCCATGCATAATCTTATAAACCTCAATCATGTCACCCCTCAGTCGTCGTTTCTCATTTCTGGATATGCTCTGCCACTGAGCCAGGGTCTCATGTGGAGGTCTTTCATATCACCTACTGCCTGGTCCTTTTAACTGGAGATGCCGGGGATTGAACCTGGGACCTTTTGCATGCCAAGCAGATGCTCTACCCCTGAGACAGGGTCTCAGGTGGAGGTGTTTCACATCACCTACTGCCTGGTCCTTTTACCCTGAAGACGCCAGAGATTGAGCCTGGGACCTTCTGCAGGCCAAGCAGATGCTCTACCACTAAGCCAGGGTCTCAGGTGGAGGTCTTTCATATCACCTTCTGCCTGGTCCTTTTAACTGGAGATGCCGGGGATTGAACCTGGGACCTTCTGCATGCCAAGGATATGCTCTGCCACTGAGCCACGCCCCCTCCTCTGAAGCAATGCCTTGTACTGTCTACTCAGACTGGCAGCGGCTCTCCAGGGTCTCAGGTAGAGGAAGGTCTTTCTCATCACCTGCTGCCTGGTCCTTTTTAACTGGAGATGCCGGGGACTGAACCTGGGACCTTCTGCATGCCAAGCAGATGCTCCGCCCCTGAGCCACGGCCCCTCCCATATCTTCTTTCCATCTCCTCTTTCCTTTGGCCTCCGGGGGAATCCATCCACCATCTGGCATGCACACCCTCTGCCTGGGGTCACCCAACATGGCCAGTGTGGACGGCTCCAGGTGGCCCTCTGGCACAGATTCCCAGCATGCATAATTCAAGCGGCCAGCTAACCATGAGCAAGCGCCGACAATGACTATCCGGGTAGCTACCACGCTGAGCCGAACTGTCAACCCATAGATGTCACACCTGTAGAAACTACCTGTTTTGAACTGAGAACAGACCACTGATGTGTTGAAAGGCTGCACTTAGCTCCAGGGCCGTTGGGCCTTGCGAGCGATCTAAAAGTTCAGTTTGGAGAGAGAGGGGAAGGAACGGGAGACGCAAGAGCAAGCCGGCGGCGAGATGCACTCAAGCAGATGTGGAGATGAGAACGGTAGAGTTCATTTCGCCTGGGAGCAACAGTGAAGGTTGCAAGGAGATCTTCCTGCGCACTGCTGCTGTCACACCTCTGCTCTTTCTCTTGAGGTCGTCATAAATCTGTTTCCTGATGTCCTTAATTCCCTTCCCTTCCTGGTTGGCTGAGGCCTTTGGGAGGGAGTCAGCAGGCCACTGTTGACCCCCCCCCCAAGCACCAAGAAGACAGAGCATCACTTGCCCCAGAGCCCCTAGCTATACCTTGTGGCTAATAGCCACTGATGGACCTCTGCTCCATATGCTTATCTAATTCCCTTTTGAAGCCGTCCATGCTTGTAGCACCCACCACTTCCTGTGGCAGTGAATTCCATGTGTTAATCACTCTTTGGGTGAAGAAGTACTTCCTTTTATCCGTTCTAACCCGACCGCTCAGCAATTTCATGGAGTGCCCACGGGTTCTTGTATTGTGAGAAAGGGAGAAAAGTACCTCTTTCTCTACCTGCTCTTTCCCATGCATAATCTTATAAACCTCGATCATGTCACCCCTCAGTCGTCTTTTCTCCAAGCTAAAGAGCCCTAAGCGCTTTAACCTTTCCTCATAGGGAAAGTGTTCCAACCCTTTTATCATTCGAGTTGCCCTTTTCTGCACTTTTTCCAAAGCTATAATATCCTTTTTAAGGTGTGGTGCCCAGAACTGCACACAGTATTCCAAATGAGGTCTCACCATTGATTTATATAGGGGCATTATTATATTGGCTGATCTGTTTTCAATACCCTTCCTAATAATCCCCAGCATAGCATTGGCCTTCTTTATTGCAGTCACACACTGTCTCGACATTTTCAGTGAGTTATCCACTACAACTCCAAGATCTCTCTCTTGCTCAGTCTCTGCCAGTTCAGACCCCATCAATGTGTATTTATATTTAGGATTTTTGGCTCCAATGTGCATCACCTTGCACTTGGCCACATTGAACCCCATTTGCCATGTTGACGCCCACTCGCCCATCCTTGACAGATCCCTTTGGAGTGCCTCACAATCCTCACTGGTTTTCACCACCTTGAACAACTTTGTATCATCCGCAAATTTAGCCACTTCACTGCTTACTCCCATCTCCAAATCATTAATGAACAAGTTAAAAAGCAGTGGACCAAGTACTGATCCCTGTGGTACCCCACTGCTTACCCCCCTCCACTGGGAGAACTGCCCATTTATACTCACTCTCTGTTTTCTATTAATTAGCCAGTTTTTGATCCATAAAAGGACTTGTCCTTTTATCCCATGATTTTTGAGCTTGCTTAGGAGCCTTTGATGAGGAACTTTATCAAAAGCTTTCTGGAAGTCAAGGTAAATAATATCTATTGGATCCCCCTTGTCCACATGTTTGTTCACCCCCTCAAAGAACACTAACAGGTTAGTGAGACAAGATCTTCCCTTACAGAAACCGTGCTGAGTCTGCCTCAATAGGTTTTGTTCATCTATGTGCCTACTAATTCTTTCCTTAATAATGGTTTCCACCAATTTACCCGGTATCAACGTCAGACTGACTGGCCTGTAATTTCCCGGATCTCCTCTGGAACCCTTTTTAAAGATGGGTTTCTGGTTTGTTGGCTGGAAGCGAACCTGGCATAAAGCCAATCTGGAGCCTGGTTACTAACAATCATTGGTTAATGTAGTCAGGTGATTTCCTTCTAGGGTCAAGAAGAGAGAAGAATCTCCATGACCAACCGTGTGGTCAGTCTGTCTGTTGCTGTACTTGTAACAGTATTAAGTGTTTGTTGTTTTGTAGATTTCCCGTGTACCCTTTCCCTTTAGAAATAAAGATTTTTACATAGAAAGAATATGCCTCCTCTCCAGTGAACAAAGATCTATTGCAAGCTCTGATAATCTAACTACTTTCACCCTTTGGTCAGCTTTTGCCCAAGAAACCCGGGGCTGGGATTAACGATGGAGAGACTGCAATCCGGCCTTTCTCCCCGGTGGGACCCAAAGAGACTCCCATCATTCTCCTCACCTCTGTTTTACCCTCACAACAACCCTGTGAGGTAGGTCAGGCTGAGAGGGTGTGATTGGCCCAAGGTCACCCAGCGAGCTTCCAGGGCACGAGTAGCGATTCAAACTTGGGCCTGCCACTCTCCACCACCGCACCACACTGGCTGTCACTTAAAGAAGTGTTCTGAGCCGCTGGTTCACATCCCGACTCTTATCCACCGTAACCTCAGAAGCTTTCTTGGAAGCTCTGACCCAAGTCTATTTATTTGACACTTTTCTCCCTGAAGAGACGCAAAGCAGCTTATAGCACTAAACACAATGAAAGTACAATAGGGAGAACAACAAGAACGCAAGAACATCCCAGGATTGTCCATCAGTGATGGGCTGAGCTTGAAGCTCTGGAACAATAGCCCACCAGGATTCTAGAGGTAACCAATGAGGAGTTAATTGTTATGTAAATAGCCTATCGTTGGGAGTGGGGTGTGTTTGGGTGTGGTTGTTTGCATGCTATTTAAACAAGGCGGTCGCCCTGGAGTTTTAGTCTTGTTCCTGAAATCACTAAATAAAGTAGAGCTGTTCACTGCAATGCATCTTAACTCAGTATTTAATACACTTAAAGAAGTGTTCTGAGCCTCAGCAGTCCCTGTCCTTCTGAATTCTGGGTCCTCTGTAGACCCTAGAGGTGCTCTTTTCCCACCCAGATTCATGATGCAGATGAGGAGAGGAGGAGATTGGATTTATACCCCATGGCCCTTCACTACCCGAAGGAGTCTCAGAGCGGCTTATAAACTCCTTTCCCTTCCCCTCCCCACAACAGAAGACACCCTGTGAGGTAAAACAAGAAGAAGAAGAGATTGGATTGATACCCCATGGCCCTTCACTACCCAAAGGAGTCTCAGAGCGGCTCACAATCTCCTTTCCCTTCCCCTCCCCACAACAGACACCCTGCGAAGTAGGCGGGGCTGAGAGAGCTCTGAAAGAAACTGCCCTTTTTCAAGAACATAAGAACATAAGAGATGCCAATGTTGGATAAGGCCAAAGGCCCATCCAGTCCAACACTCTGTATCACACAGTGGCCAGAAATACCAGTGCCATCAGGAGGTCCAGCAGTGGGGCCAGGACATTAGAAGCCCTCCCACTGTTGACCCCCCCCCCCAAGCACCAAGATGACAGAGCATCACTCGCCCCAGAGTCCCTATCTATACCTTGTGGCTAATAGCCACTGAGCAGCTATTGTCAGAGCTATGGCTTGCCCAAGGTCATCCAGTAGCTGCGAGTGGAGGAGTGGGGAATCAAACCTGGTTCTCCCAGATTAGAGTCCGTGCACTTAACCACTTAACTGCAGGCTGTGGAAGGTCAGTAGTTCAGCTGTTTGAGACCCGAGTGTGCCGCAAGACGGAGTGAGCTCCCATCTCTAGTTCCAGCTCCTGTCAACCTAGCAGTTCGAAAGCAAGAAATTGCAAGTAGATAAATAGGTACCACTTTGGTGGGAAGGTAACAGCGTTCCGTGCGCCTTGGTGTTGAGTCATGCCGGCCACATGACCACGGAAACGTCTTCGGACAGCACTGGCTCTGCGGCTTTGAAACGGAGAGGAGCTCGGATTCGACTGGCTTTCGAGCAAGGGAACCTTTACCTTTTACTTAACCACGACGCCAAAATGCAGGAGTGGTAAATATAGGTTCAGGTGGGAAGCCACATCGGACTGAAGCAACAGAACAAAGTTTGAGTCCCGCGGCACCTTTAAGACCCACAAAGTTTAATACTGGGGATAAGCTTTCGTGTGCATGCCTGAAAGCTTATCCCCAGGAAAGCGTAGGGTTTTCAAGGCAAGAGAGTTTCAGAGGTGGCCGGCCATGGCCTGCCCCCACGTCCAACCCTGGTATTTCTCAGAAGTCTCCCATCACAAATACCAGCCCGGGCCAACCCTGCTTCGCTTGTGCGATCGGAGGAGTTCAGGCTAGACTGGACGATCCAGGTCAGGGATAACAGCTTCCAGCCCACACTTGTTCCCTCGTCTGAAGTTGGTGGTATTTCAGAGATCTGGTTCCTCATCGCCTCTCAGTATCAGCTGGCAAAGGGAGCCAGACTCCAGCCTCTGGTGAGAGCAGCAGAGTTCTTTGCCAAGTTAGGTTAAGGAAAAACATAGGGGGGGGCGCAACATGGAGCAAAGAACATCACTAGAGGAAATTCCTAGAAAACTAGGAAAAGATCCTGCAAGGTCAGTGTGAAGTTGCTAAGGGGAAGAAGAAGAAGGGGGGAAAAAAACCCTTTTCCCCAAAGGAATAGAGAAACGATTAGGACACACATTTGGTATTTTTATATCACATCTCCTGAACAGGAACTGGGGTTTGGTAGAGGTCAGTTAGATATGTCGATGCAAATGGAGGATGACTGGAAGGAGAGGCCTGTCTCCCGAGGGACTTGTTTGCTCTGGAGGAGTGCGTGTTTTGAGGTACAGATATTTCGGCGTGTATCAGATCCTATGGATCCGTTCCTGGAAAATCTGGAGGCCGCACACGAGTGATGTAGACCTTGGACGGGATCGTGGGTCTGCATCTGGATGTCTAAATTTGCACAGAGAAAAATTAATAAAGTCGTCCGGGAAAAAGCCCAGTCTCTTTCTCTTTTCATTAGCTCAGCGCAGATCAGCACTTTATATCACCCGGGTCCCTGAGAGGCACCACGGCACTTGCTGAGATCTTTCCTGATACCTGCCAAGTGTTTTTTTCTGAAAGTGGGTGGGGCCAGATGGCGCTCTCGCCCAGCAGGGCTTCTGATGGTAAATGTGATTGGCTGCGTGCGGATTAAAATAACATCGGTTCCGCAGTAGCTCCCACCACACTCCTCTTTCCCATTATATACTTTTAAATTACCTCTCTTCCTCCTTGCACGTGGGCTTCCTGTTTGGTGTCGTGGTTAAGTGCGCAAACTCTAATCTGAGAGAACCGGGTTTGATTCCCCACTCCTCCACTTGCACCTGGCTGGAGTGACCTTGGGTCAGTCACAAGTTCTCTCAAAGCTGTTGTCTCAGGAACAGTTCTCGAGAGAACTCTCTCAGCCTCGCCTACCTCACAGGGTGTTTGTTGTGGGGAGGGGTTGGGAAAGGAGTTTGTAACCCGCTCTGAGACTCCTTTGGGTAGTGAAGGGCGGGGCATAAATCCAATCTTTCTCTTCTTCTTCTGTTGTGTCTCCGCCTCCTACGGCAGCCATTTTGTGGTTGCCGCCACCACCCTGTGTCAAAATCCCAAAAGTACCCAGTCTTTAAAAGGTTGCCACAGACAACAGTCTCATCCACTGTATGCCACAAGCAGGGGTCATTTCCTGCAGGAGCGCACAGGAGTGGAGCTCCAGCAGTAAGGAACCCAGGGGGCGGGGACATGCAACAAGACCCGCCCCCTGCTCCCAGCAGCCCTCAGTTGGGCCACGAGGAGCAAGAAGCAGCCAGGTAAGTTGCAGAGCCCCCCCCCGGCCCGCCTTCAGGTACAAGCTCTCCCTCCTCTGTGAGGGCAGATCTGCAGGCCCCTCCCATAGCTAGCAATCCAAAACAGTCCAGTGGCATCTTTAGGGCCAAGGTTTATTCAGGCGCAAGCTCTCCCTCCTCTGTGAGGACAGATCTGCACATTGTCCCCCCCCCCCAATAGCTAGCAATCCAAAAGCTAATGAGCTCCTGCACCTCTTTTTCTACGAAATGACCCCTGGCCACAAGTGACACCGTTGTTTTATAGGTGACATCTCCAGAGCACATGAGGGACTCCCCGTCATTTAAACCCCACACCCCCCCGACCTCTGTGGAAGAGAACCCTGTGAGCGAGAGAAGGGGGTTCATGTTTGTCTGGTTCCGTCTTGGCCTCCGATTACCCCACAAGTACCGTCTCCATATCGGAACAAGATGGCTTTTTCAAGCAAGCGCTTGGTGCTGTTCCCAGGCTGAGGTTCCCAGGCTGAGAAATGGTTGATGTCAACGCAGTTATGCTAATGAGCTCCTGCACCTCTTTTTCTACGAAATGACCCCTGGCCACAAGTGACACTGTTGTTTTATAGATGACATCTGCAGAGCACATGAGGGACTCCCCATCATTTAACACACACCCCTGACCTCTGTGGAAGAGAACCCTATGAGCGAGAGAAGGGGGTTCATGTTTGTCTGGTTCCGTCTTGGCCTCCGATTACCCCACAAGTACCGTCTCCATATCGGAACAAGATGGCTTTTTCAAGCAAGCGCTTGGTGCTGTTCCCAGGCTGAGGTTCCCAGGCTGAGAAATGGTTGATGTCAACGCTGGTGCATCGAGAAGGATTGTTTAGGCTACCCGTGCAGGTGCGAGAGAGCGGCTGAACTGTTCAGCGGTCAACCAGGCGCCCCTTTCCCAGGCTCACTTTCCAACCGTACTCATGGTGTGTCCCCTACAGGACTTTTAGGTACAAGAACTAAGTAGATAAATAGGTACCACTTCGGTGGGAAGGTAACCATGTTCCGTGCACCTCGGTGTTTAGTCATGCCGGCCACATGACCATGGGAAAAGTCTTCGGACAGCGCTGGCTCTTCGGCTTGGAAACGGAGATGAGTCGGATTCGACTGGCTTTTGAGCAAGGGAGACCTTTACCTTTTTACTGACAGTCGCATACCCACCAGGGTGATAAGAACCCACAGGAATAAAGGGCAGACAACAGAATTAACAGTCCAGCTTTCCTGCCTGCACAATTTCCCATTCTGAAACTGTCCCGGAGGAGGGGAACTGTTGGGCAACCCCACGTGTGTCCCAGGGAACAATGGGTTTCCCCAAACGGCACCCCTTGGGACTGTTTCACGTTGGGACAAGGGCAGAGAGAAAAGGCTAAAGCCACCTCCTCCTCCACGAGCACCCCGCTCCTGATCCACTGACGCCAGCTCCAACCTGTGTGCTCTGTCATGTGTGGACTGGGTCTAAGCCCACGGAACCTCCGCCTGTTGGTATGGTGGCGTTTCTACCTGGACTGCAGGTGCACATTGAAGAAGAGAATACATACATGAATATGTGGAGCTGCCTTGTACTGAATCAGACCCTCGGCGTGGAGCGGCCTTGTACTGAATGAGACCCTTGGTCACCTCAACCACGGTGGTACTCGAACAGCCATAGTGGCTGCTCGAATGATGTTACTGAGCCACTGCCTGCGCCTTCCTGCTCTCACGTGAACACATGAAGCTGCCTTGCCTTCCAGCAAAGTCAGTGTTGTCTGCTCAGCTGGCAGGGGCTCTCCAGGGCCTCAGGCAGAGAGAGGTCTTTCCCATCACCTCCTGCCTGGTCCTTTTTAACTGGAGATGCCGGAGACTGAACCTGGGACCTCCTGCATCCAAAGGGGAGGGTCTTTCACTGAGCCTCAGTCCCTCCATCATCATTCCATGATGGAAAGGAGCTTGCAGAGGCTAAAGCGCTGGTTTCAGAGCATTTCTGCCTGGTTTGCGAGAGAGGAAATGCTCCGAAGAGGGAGAGGGAGAGAGAGGAGAGCGTTGGGTCTGGCAGTTGAAGCGGCCATGGCGTGTGAGGGAAGGGCCGTGCTGGAAGCCAAGATTCCCGGCCAGCTCTGGGAAGGACTTGATGTGGCCTTCTCTATTTACAGATGTTTGGGAGCCTCAGATGGAAACGAGGCCAAAGTTGATTCCAGACTAGCAGATGTTTTTGGGGAAAGCAAGAAAAGGGACAGATTCTTATCTCGGCCACGTTTTGGATCACTGAGGGTCAGGCATCCCCCTCAGCATCCTTCTTTGTTCCCGGCTGGGGGGGCATGACGGGGAACCCGGGGGTGGGCGAGGGGGTGCAGAAGCGGAGCGGGCCTTAAGCGTGTGCGTGCGTGCGTGCGTGTGTGTGTGCATATGCACACTCACACAGAGACACACACACACAGTTCAGTGAACAGATTGGGGGGGGGAGCACGGGGGGTTAGAACTGGAAGCAGATGGTCACTTTGGCAGGGCGCCGGAAAAAAGAATCTGTTCCATACATCGCACACAGCAGTCTCGGCAGAGGCCTTTGCCAGGAAAAACAGAATTACCTCTCTGATTACAGCAAGCGGGCGCAAGCGCTCTTCCTGTAACGCGGGGCTTTGTGCGCCTGCCAGGCCCGGCCAGGCCAGAGACGGGCGGCTGGGTTTCTTGAAAGGACAGGGCCCGGCCCGCACGGCCTCACGGCTCAGGGGAGGCCTGCGGAAGAGAGGGGGTTTGTCTCTCGCCTCAGAACGGGGTGAGCGTCCGAGCAGGACGGCTTGTCTTTTGGAGCACCAAGATGCCCCCCCCCAAATCTAAGGAACTTTTCAAGTCGACGGGCGGCGCTGGATCCGTGGCGACCCCCTTTGTGACCACGCTCCCCCCTCAATGCTGCCACCATGTTCTCCAGACTGCATAAATCCCTTATTTGTGTATTTGAAACATTTCCCCCCCCCCTATCCTGCCTTGGAAGGTGGGCTGCGGGGCGTTGTACCCGACCGACGTCCCTCCTCTCCCTGAACCCCATGGACGCCCCCTCCCCCCGGCTCTACCCTCAAATCTCCGGGTCTTTCCGAACCCGGTGTTGGCAACCTGTGCCTTTCCAGTTCTGCCTTTTGTACGAGACGTTCTTTTTTTTAAAAGGCAAAAATACATTTGACGTTAGAACTATATAATAAGCAGATGTTCTGAGCGTGGAGTCCTGCTAACTCCTTCACTGCCGGATCCTAACCGAGTTCTCTGGCTGTCTGTTCTGCTATCTACTGGTGGCCGGACCGGACTCCTTTCCCCCGGATTCTGTGATCCGGCTGAACCTTTGGTCTGAGGGTCCGAGGCGTGAGAGCTGGAAAAGCGCCTTTCCTCCCCTAGCCGTGGACAGCCAGCCGGCCTCATTTCTGGGTGTCACAGACAGACCTTTTGTCCTTCCGTGGCCTAAGAGGTGAGCTGTAGGGTTGCCAACCTCCGGGTGGGGCCTGGAGAGAACCAGTTTGGTATTGTGGTTAGAAACACGGACTCTCATCTCGGAGTACCGGGTCTGAGTCCCCAGTCCTCCATATGCAGCTGCTGGTGTGACCTTGGGTCAGTCACAAGTCCTTTCAGAGCTGTTCTCTCAAGGGCAGTCCTCGAGAGAGTCTCAGCCCCACCTACCTCACAGGGTGTCTGTTGTGGGGAGGGGGAGGGAAAGGACTTTGTCAGCCGCTCTGAGACTCCTTGAGGTAGTGAAGGGCCATGGGGTATAAATCCAGTCTCCTCCTCCTCTTCTTCTTCCTCTTCCTCTTCTTCTTCTTCAACTGGGAGGGCGGGATATAAATCTGATAAATAAATAAAATTAATTATTCCTCTTCCTCTTCCTCTTCCTCTT
>NW_015167690.1:0-4559 GCF_001447785.1 Gekko japonicus
CTAGCCTTTCAGTGTCTTGGAACAAAATATTTTTATTTCATCTATCTGTCTCTCTGTGATTTGTTTATTATTATCATCATCATTTATTGATCTTTGAAATTGGTATGGACGCCACGCACAGTTCATTTCTTTGTGTCCACAAAAAGTAAGCAAGACCTTTTGGAGAGACCGCTTCGCAGACACGCTCACATGCTGACTATTAGGGCAGGGCTCAAAAACAAATATCTAAACCCTGCGTACAAGAATGCGACCTCACACCCCGAACCGTCACACCCTCCACCGCCAGGCTGAATCTTGTGGGTAAACACCGGAGCAGAAGAAAAGACCCCGGGGCATCGAGAGGGAAGGAAAGGCTAGAGCCGTTCCAGGCACCAGGTCAAACACACTTGATAATTCACTCCAGGGCTTTCTTCCAAGTCAGTGCCAATTCTGAGAAGGGGAGGAGAAGGGAATTTTGAGAAGGGGAGGAGAAGGGAAACTCAGACGCTTCGTTTAAAGAGCCAGGACCGCTGGGTTCCGCCTCTGTGTTTATGGCAAGGAAACTCGGCCATTTAAGCATCATTCATGCGCCAGCTATGCTTTTAAATACCCGTGGGGGTTTTTAATGGCAGTGTTCAAGCAGTGACTCATCCTGAAGACACCTCTCCAAACGTGACCGTGAACAGATGCGTGGGAGGGGCTGGCAATGGGTTAGTGGCAGAGCACCTGCTTGGCATGCAGAAGGGCCCGGGTTCAAACTCTGGTCATCACTAGTCAAAGGGACTACATAGTAGGTGATGCGAAAGACCTAGGATTACCCGGTCACTCCTGGCAGGCAGCGGCAGATTGGGGCGGGGGGGACTTACGCGAAGCAGCAGGGAGGTCTCCACGTCACTACCCACGTGACCCGGAAGTGACGTCACATCCGGGACGTCGGGGAGACACTCTGGTATCTGGGCAAAAACTCTATGGTAAATTTGACTTCGAACACAGAGGTTTTTTTGTCCAAATGGCAGAACTTTGCCCCCATTTCCCAGGCATGATGGCAACACTTCCAGGTCACGTGGGCAGTGACGGAAACAACGTTGCCGAGCATCGAATGGATCGCCCTCTTCTTCAGAGTAAGTTTTTCCCCCTCCGACCAGCTGATGGGTGGTTAGGGTTGCCACGCCAGGATCCTGGTTAAATCCGTTCTCAACACCAGTCATTTCGAAGAAAGCTAACTTTATTGAAAGAGGAGGAGGAGGAGGAGGAGATTGGATTTATACCCCGCCCTCCACTACCCAAAGGTGTCTCCGAGGGGCTTACAAACTCCTTTCCCTCCCCCTCCCCACAACAGACACCCTGTGAGGTAAAAGAAGAAGAAGAGACTGGATTTATACGCCGCCCTTCACTACCCAAAGGAGTCACAGAGCGGCTCACAAACTCCTTTCCCTTCCCCTCCCCACAACAGACACCCTGTGAGGTAAAAGAAGAAGAAGAGATTGGATTTATACCCCGCCCTTCACTACCCAAAGGTGTCTCAGAGCGGCTTACAAACTCCTTTCCCTTCCCCTCCCCACAACAGACACCCTGTGAGGTAAAAGAAGAAGAAGAAGAGACTGGATTTATACCCCGGCCCTTCACTACCCAAAGGAGTCTCAGAGCGGCTGACAAACTCCTTTCCCTTCCCCTCCCCACAACAGGCACTCTGTGAGGTGGGTGGGGCTGAGAGAGCTCTGACAGAAACGGCTCTTTTTCAAGAACAGCTCTTATCAGAACTATGGCTTGCCCAAGGCCATCCAGCCAGGTGCAAGTGGAGGAGTGGGGAATCAAACCCGGTTCTCCCGGATTAGAGTCCGTGCACTTAACCACTACACCAAAATTGAGACGTAGATAGATACCATTCTGGACACGAGCTATTGTTAGAACTGAAGTCGAATGTGCGAAGGGGTTGCAGATATAGTATGTTCAGGTAAGGCCACTAAAGATCAGGACCCAATCACCCCACGGTATTTGCCCACCAGAATTAAAGGTCAAGTACTCCCCCCCACTAAGCACGTACCTCTCCCAGAGCATCCCTCCCGCCAAAACTGTTGCCTACCTAGGGTTGCCAAACCCCCCGGTTTGCCAGGGGCCCCCTGTTTGGGGGGGGGGGTCTTCCCCCCGGCCGGCCAGCCCCCCAACACCCACAGCCACCCATCTCTCTCCCTTTAAGTGTGTGGAACCCGTGTTTCCTCCCAAGCCCGATCTCCGCAAGCTTGCAGGGGAATGCCAGCTTCGTGCTCTTAAAAGGGAAACGCGGCTGCTCTTAAAGGGGAAACGCCGGCTCCTGCATTTAAAAGGGAAACGCCGGCTCCTTTAAGTGCAGGGAACTGCCGTTTCTGGAGATCTGGCACACGGGCGGGGGGGGGGCTGGCGGACGTCCCCAACGTGACATCATCACGTCAGGGATGCCCCGCCCCCTCCAGGAACGCCCCCAAAGTCCCCTGCTGGGGGTGGAAGATGGACTTGGCAACGCTATGCCTACACAGACACATAGCAAGAAAAACAGAACAACAGACATTTGAGAAGCCAGGGCATTTGGCCCCACCAGGGTGATAAGCCTCTGGGACATCAAAGAGAAAGGAACCTCCTCTCTCAATGGCAGACCAAAGGAGCCTGACATGCCATCCCCCATTTCCGAGTGGAGGAACCCCCGGGTTTTTGGAGCTTCTGCCCACCGCCGGCTTAGCTTCTTAGGATGACCCCATAGGATTTTCAAGGCAAGAGCCATTCAGAGGTGGTTTGCCATCGCCTGCCTCTGCATAGCAACCCCGGACTTGCTAGGTGGTCTCCCATCCAAATACTGACCAGGGCCGACCCTGCTTAGCTTCCGAGCTCTGCCGCGATTGGGCTAGCCGGAGCCACCCAGAACAGGTGCCACCATAATACCCTGAGGCTTCTGTGCAGCAACCAACCACAGTCTTGCCCTTCCACCCCCTGAGCTGACAAGCCGGCCACCCTGAATCCTTCAGTTGCCAAGCTGAGCCTCAACCTGTCCCCTATCGACTTGAGGCCTCCAGCTACTAGAGAAGGCTTCCACTGTTGCATAGATACCAGCTCCGCCTGGACTCTGGAACGCCTCTCGAGTTTTTCCCACCACGCCCCGGTCCTGGGAAGAGGGCCAGCCATACTCGGCGTGGTTCTTTCCATCGGATCGGCAAGATGGCCAAGGGCAATAATGAGCTAATACCAAAACAAGAATGATGTGGAATGAAAGTCGGGTTATGAACCTCCGGGTGTGACCTAGAGTTCTCTGGGAACGACCACCGGCCCCCAGATGACAGAGAGGTTTGCCAACTTTCAGGTGGGGCCTAGAGACACACACACACACACGGAATTACAGTTGATCTCCAGGTGACAGAGAGTCGTTCCCCTGGAGGAGACAGCTGCTTTAGAGGGTGGAGTGTGCGGTATTAAGAATCTCCTGAGGCTCCTCCAGGCCCATAGGCAGGATTTTTTAAGTCAGGGGGAATTTATATTTCTTAGGGGGCACTGGGTAATCAATTTACTCTGTGGGAGAAGGCCATGACACCCTGGGCTAGACGGGAAGTCAGGGGGGCTTGCCAGCAAGTCAGGGGGCCTAGCCCCGCGATGCCCCACTGTAGCTACGGGCCTGGGTTCCTCCCCACCCCAAACATTGCTCGCTCAGGGCCCCGCCCCCAAATCTCCAGGAATTTCCCAACCCAGAGCTGGCAACCGTACTCAGCCACTCTGGAGAAAACAGCCGCTGTGGAGGGTGGGACTCTATGGCACCCCATCACTTCCCTTCCCAAACTCCACCCTCTCAAGGCACCAGCCTGAGAGACAGTTTGGCATAGCGGTTAGGAGCGCAGACTCTAATCCGTGAGAACCAGGTTTGATTTCCCCATGCCTCCACATGCAGCAGCTGGTGTGACCTTGGGTCAGTCACACATTCTCTCAGAGCTGTTCTCTTAAGAGCAGTTTCTGTCAGAGCTCTCTCAGTCCCACCTACCTCACGGGGGGTATGCTGTAGGGAGAGGAAGGGAAAGGAGATACTCCTTTGGGTAGTGAAGGGCAGGGCATAAATCCAATCACCACGAGCCAGTTTGGTGTTGTGGTTAAGTGCGCGGACTCTAATCTGGGAGAACCGGGTTTGATTTCCCCACTCCTCCACTTGCACCTGGCTGGATGACCTTGGGCAAGCCGTAGTTCTGATAAGAGCCGTCCTTGAAAAAGAGCAGTTTCTGTCAAGAGCTCTCTCAGCCCCACCTACTTCACAGGGTGTCTGTTGTGGGGAGGGGAAGGGAAAGGAGTGTGTAAGCTGCTCTGAGACTCCTTTGGGTAGTGAAGGGCGGGGTATAAATCCAATCTCTTCTTCTTCTTCTTTTACCTCACAGGGTGTCTGTTGTGGGGAGGGGAAGGGAAAGGAGTTTGTCAGCCGCTCTGAGACACCTTCGGGTAGTGAAGGGCAGGGTATAAATCCAATCTCTTCTCTCTTCATCTCTTTTCTTCTTCTTCAAGACAGAGTTTTAGGGCTGCCAACCTTCAGGGGGTGGGCTGGAGGTCTCCCGCTACTATTACAACTGATCTCCTGG
>NW_015167690.1:4573-10529 GCF_001447785.1 Gekko japonicus
AAGCTCTCCCTCCTCTGCGAGGACAGATCTGCATGTTCCCACCCCACCCCGATAGCTAGCAATCCAAAACAGTACAGTGGAGCCTGAGTGGTGGGTGTTGCCTTCTTACACACTTCCGGTGATGTCAGGGGGTGTGGCACATGCAAATAAGTTATGCTAATGAGCTCCTGCACCTCTTTTTCTACAAAATGACCCCTGGCAGCCGTATCCCCCAAGCAATCTTTTCTGCGTACCGAAAAAAGCCCGTCCTCATAGCAAGGGTGCTTCAACGGCTTAGTCATCTTGAACAATCCTGGACGTCTTCCAGCTCCAAAATATACGGTTTACATAAGTCATTGCGGGCAGGAAGCCATCTCATCCATTAAAAGAATACGGTTTGGGTGGGTTATCAGGAAACGGCAGGCTTTTCCCGTTCCTCCCTTTGACACCCCGACTGGAAATACAGCACCCTGCCCGGCAAGGAAGGGCCCAGAACGGGCCCGGCAACTTCCACCCTTTCTCTCCCGACCCCCGTAAACACCTGCTCGAGCTGCACATCTGAAAACAAGGGAAACCTGCGCTGTGTTTTCCACCTCGGGCAAGGCCGACGGAACGGCGCTATGGAAACCGAAGACTCCAAAACATCTCACGCCACACCTCCAAAGTCAGGGCTGGATCCCCAAAACTCTGGAGTCCATGATCTCACCGCTGTGAGGTGTGAGCGGAGACAATACACATCGTCCCCAGAGGTTGCGTGAGTCACCGTATACAGACAGAGGGAATCCTTGTTACTACAGATGACTCAGTGTGCCGCTAATTACCTCCCATGCGGCCTCCTCACTGGTGGCCCTGGAGCACAGTGAAGACACGCGCCGACAGCAGCCCAAGACGAAGCCTTTTCCACTCTGCTGTTCTGTTGATGCAATGAAATGCCAAACCCCCGTGGAAGCTGAGGACAGGTGCCAAGACCTGCCTGTAACAGCATCGCTGAAACACACAGGAGTCTAGCGGCCCTTTAAAAACAGAGTTTTATCCTTGCCTAAATAGGGTTTAGGAGCTGCGGTGGCTCAAGTGGTTAAGCTGCTGAAATGCAGGCTGTGGAAGGTCAGTAGTTCAGCAGTTCGAGACCCGAGTGTGCCGCATGACGGAGTGAGCTCCCGTCTCTAGTTCCAGCTCCTGCCAACCTAGCAGTTCGAAAGCAAGAAATGGCAAGTAGATAAATAGGGACCACTTCGGTGGGAAGGTAACAGCGTTCCGTGCGCCTTGGTGTTTAGTCATGCCGGCCACATGACCACGGGAATGTCTTCGGACAG
This sequence comes from Gekko japonicus, assembly GCF_001447785.1. Lineage (NCBI taxonomy): Eukaryota > Metazoa > Chordata > Lepidosauria > Squamata > Gekkonidae > Gekko > Gekko japonicus. Next base: position 5,866 of record NW_015167690.1, read on the forward strand.
CGCTGGCTCTTCGGCTTGGAAACGGAGATGAGCACCGCAACCCTAGAGTCGGATTCGACTGGCTTTTGAGTAAGGGATCCTTTACCTTTTTAAAATAGGGTTAACAACCTTCAGGTGTTATAGGGTTGCCAATTCCAGGTTGGGATATCCCTGGAAATTTGGGGGGACAGCAGGCGAGGAGGAGGAGGAGAGGAGATTGGATTTATACCCCGCCCTTCACTACCCGAAGGAGTCTCAGAGCGGCTTACAATCCCCTTCCCCTTCCCCTCCCCACAACACACACCCTGTGAGGGTAGGTGGGGCTGAGAGAGCTCTCTCGAGAACTGCCCTTGAGAGAACAGCTCTGAGAGAACAGCTCTGAGAGAACACTTCTGAGAGAACTTGTGACTGACCCAAGGTAACACCAGCAGCTGCATGTGGAGGAGTGGGGAATCAAACCTGGTTCTCCCAGATTAGAGTCCGCGCTCCTAGCCACTACACTAGCTGGCTCTCAGAGAGACCGTAGTGGGGTATAATGCCATACACTGTCCCTCCAAAGGAGCCATTTCTCCAGGTGAACTGATCTCTGTCATCTTGAGATCAGCCGTACTACCAAGAGATCTTCAGAACCCACCTGGAGACTGGCATCCCTAAGGTGTTACCTGGAGGTCTCCTGCTATTACAATTGATGTCCAAGCAACAGGGGTCAGTTACAAAGGTTCCCTTCCTCGAAAGCCAGTCGAATCCGACTCTAGGGTTGCGGTGCTCATCTCCATTTCAAAGCCGAAGAGCCAGCGCTGTCCGAAGACGTTTCCGTGGTCATGTGGCCGGCATGACTAAACACCGAGGCGCACGGAACGCTGTACGGAACGCCTTTACCATCCCACCGAAGTGGTACCTATTTATCTACCTGCAATTTCTTGCTTTCGAACTGCTAGGTTGGCAGGAGCTGGAACTAGAGACGGGAGCTCATTCCGTCATGCGGCACACTCGGGTCTCAAACTGCTGAACTACTGACCTTCCACAGCCTGCAGTTCAGCGTCTTAACCACTTGAGCCACCGCAGCTCCCATCTTTTGTAGAGGAATGTAAACGAGGCAGTCAGGTTCTGATAACTTGGAGGAGGAGGAAGAAGAGGAAGGAGAAGAGCGGGATTTATACCGCACTCTTCACTCGGAGTCAGCGGCTTACGATCTTTTCCCCTTCCCCTACCCACAACAGACACCCTGTCTGGGAGGTGGGGCTGAGAGAGCTCTTTCAAGAACTGCCCTTGAGAGAACAGCTCTGCGAGAACTTGTGACTCCCCCGAGGCCACGCCAGCAGCTGCTCGTGGAGGAGCGGGGGATCAAACCTGGTTCTCCCGGAGTAGCGTCCGCGCTCCTAACCACTACTCCAAAACTGGAGGACTCCCAGACGCATCCTGTTGTCCAGAAATGAGAGACCATGGGAATGATCGCTCATCTGGAGTAGGGTTGCCAACTCCCAGGTGGTGGCTGGAGATCTCCTGCTATTACAACTGATCTCCAGGCAACAGAGATCAGCTCCCCTGGAGAAAATGGCTGCTTTGGAGGGTGAACGCTAGGGCATTATACTCGCCTGAAGCCCCTCCCCCTCCCAAACCCCACCCCCTTAGGCTCCACCCCCTTCTCCAAATCTCCAGGTATTTCCCAACCCAGAGCTGGCAACCTAGGTCTGGAGAACAGTATATAATTCTGGAATACCTTCAGGCCCCTGCAGGGTGGCGACTCTCCGGCTGAGCCCTCTCTACTGTGCAGACTCCAGAGCCATGGGTTTTTATTTTATTTCCCTCAATAGCAGCCTTTGTGCTGAGCGAGGAGCGTTGCGGCCAGACGGGGCAGGGATGAAGTCACTCCCCTCCTTATCCGTGCTTAGAGAGAGGAAACTGGCCTCTCCTCTGCCTTTCGCAAAGGCCAGACAGTCACACTGTCCAAAACATTTTAGCAGAACGCCCCAGTTCATCAGAGAAGAGAAACCGCTTATGGGTTTGGCTTTTACAGGACTGGAAGCAGTTTAGTGCAGTGGTTTGGTGTAGCTAGGGATCCCAAGTCCCCCCGGGGGGCGGGGAAACCCCCGCCCCAGAGGCCCATTCCCCGGCGGCGGCGGATCGGGCCTTGGGGGGAACTCCGCCCCGGACGTGCACGTCATCCGGAAGTGACGGGGGGAGACCACGCACACTAGCGGGGCCACGGCCATCCAAGGGAAAACTCTATGGTTTCCCCTTGTATGGCTATGGCCCCGCCACCAGCATACCTGTCTTCTTCCTGTCACTTCCGGGTGATGTATGTGTGGTGCGCACGCGCGCCCAGTGAAAATCCACTTGCCAACCCTAGGTGTAGTGGAGCCAGTTTGGTGTAGTGGTTAAGTGCGCGGACTCTAATCTGGGAGAACCTGGTTTTATTCTCCACTCCTCCACTTGCACCTGGCTGGATGGCCTTGGGCAAGCCGTAGTTCTGATAGGAGCTGTTCTTGAAAAAGAGCCGTTTCTGTCAAGAGCCCTCTCAGCCCCACCCACCTCACAGGGTGTCTGTTGTGGGGAGGGGAAGGGAGAGGAGTTTGGAAGCCGCTCTGAGACTCCTTCGGGTAGTGACGGGAAAGGTATAAATCCAATCTCTTCTTCTTCATCTGTTGTGGGGAGGGGAAGGGAAAGGAGTTTGTAAGCCGGTCTGAGACTCCCTTGAGTAGTGAAGGACGGGGTATAAATCCAATCTCTTCTTCTCTTCTTCTTCTTTTTGCAGCTTTCTACCCACTCACGGGCAGCTGGGCAGCCGTGCTCACTTCCCAGCAGTCCTAAGCGAATCCCTTCACACTCGCTGGGTTTGGGGCTTTGTTTTAAAGTCCAGCAAGCTTTGACCCGTGACCCGTGTAAATCCAGTAAGCCCGAGGTATTCAAACGCATGCATTCTATCAGATCACATTCCTAATGAGTAAAACAGTAAAAAAAAAGAGGTTTCGTGGACATAATGGCTACACTGTGCCGGTCAGCTGGCGCGCTGGAACAAAAGGGGGCCAGTCATAACCTCTCCAGCCCGGAGCTGGCATGAGTTGGAGCCCGCCCACGCCAACTCAACCACATCCCCACGGGTCACTGAACTAATCGTGCCCAACCCACGCCAGTGTGGTTGTCTTATTATGTGCGCACCACAGCCATGTGCTGAAGTCAGCACCAGATGTTCGGCAAGCGTGAACATGACTAGGGCCAGGACGGGCAGGAGAAGGTGAAGGGTGAGCCGGCAGTCTGAGCTTTCCCTTGCTGGAGGGGACAGGGGCAGGATGGAATCCTTCGGAAATCAGGAGCACCTTGGGGGTGTCAGGTCCCCTCATCGTGCCAGCGTTTGGGTGGCATTCTTGGATGTCCCCAACATGATGACGTCACCCAGAAATGACATCATCGCGCTAGGGACATCGCGATAACGTCACCCGGAAGCAGGGGTCATGCCGTAGAAAAGGAAGTGCAGGAGCTCATTAGCATAACTCCTTAGCATAACTCCTTAGCATAACTTATTTGCATATGCCACGCCCCCTGACATCACCGGAAGTGTGTCAGAAGGCAACACCCACCGCTCAGGCGCCACTGGACTGTTTTGGATTGCTAGCTATTGGGGGGGGGGGATGTGCAGATCTGTCCTCGAGGGAGAGCTAGTACCTGAATAAAACTTGGTCTTCAAGGTGCCACTGGACTGTTTTGGACCGGGGGAGCTCTGCAACTTACCTGGCTGCTTCTTGCTCTGACTAAGGGCTGCTGGGAGCAGGGGGAGGGGCTTGTTGCATGTGCCCACCCCCTGGGCGCTTTACTGCCGGAGCTCCGCTCCTGTGCGCTCCTGCAGGAAATGACCCCTGCCCGGAAGTGAGCACGGGGATGCTCTGGTTTGAGGGCAAAACTCTGTGGTAAAGCCATCTTAAAACCACAAAGGCTCTGGTTAGCACTCAGATGGGAGACCAGCAAGGAAGTCCAGGGTTGCAAACAGTGTTCCCTCTAAGCTGAGTTAGTGTGAGCTAGCTTGCGGTTTTTTAGCCTCCGGCTCACGCAGTTTTGTCTCAGCTCAGGAAGTGATGGCTCCAGAGCAAACTAGTTTACGCAGCAGCCCAATGGCTCGCTCACAACTTTAATGCCGGAGGCTCACAAAGTAGACTCCACAGCTTAGAGGGAACCTTGGTTGCAGCTCAAAGGCAGGCAATGGCAAACTACCCCTGAACATCTCTTGCCTTGGAAACCCTATGGGGGGGTTGGCCTTATGTTAGCTGCAACTTGATGGCACTTTCTACCACCGCCAAGTGGGAATAAGACCGGGATGCATGGCTTTCAGAATCCAGGGAGCTGGAAGTCCCGTCTTTCGGAACCCAACTGCCTGCTTATTGGAGGTAAAATGGCAATATCTGTCAAATCTTGGAAGCTCGGGAGGGTTGATTCTTGGGCAGGGAACCACCAAGGAAGGCTCTGCAGAGAAAGATAATGGCAAAAGCCCCTCTGCTTCTCCCTTGCCTTGGAAGTCCCTTGCTGGGGTTGCCATAAGTTGGAAGCTAAGCAGGGTCAGTCATTGGAAGGGAGACCACCAAGGAAGGCTCTGCAGAGGAAGGCAATGGCCAACCACCTCTGCTTCTCCCTTGCCTCGAAAGCCCCTTGCTGGGGTCACCGTAAGTCTTGGATGGGAGACCACCAAGGAAGGC
>NW_015167690.1:11031-20319 GCF_001447785.1 Gekko japonicus
TTCTCCCTTGCCTCGAAATCCCCTTGCTGGGATCACCGTAAGTCTTGGATGAGAGACCACCAAGGAAGGCTCTGCAGAGGAAGGCAATGGCCAACCACCTCTGCTTCTCCCTTGCCTCGAAAGCCCCTTGCTGGGGTCGCCATAGGTCAGCTATGACTTGACAGCACTTCTACATACACACAAATATCACTCCTGGAATTACAATTGATCTCCAGGCAACAGAAAGTTGTTCCCCTGGAGAAAATGGCTTCAGAGGGGGGGCTCATGGCATTATACCCCACCGGTCCTCACACCTTGCCCTCCCCAAGGCTCGGCCCCCAAATTGCCAGGAATCCCCTAATCTATAAACCCTAATGAAAGCTCTCCACCCATAATATTCATGCAGGGGACACCCTGACTGCGAGACAGTCCAGAAATGCGGTGCCCTTCCCGCCATTCGTTTAACAAAACAAGGCAAAATTGCTTCCCCAAAATTACGCACCTGCTTTTTAAGTAATATGCACAAAAATGTGCTTTCAAATAAGACCGCCAATTCAGGCTTACTCATGGGATAGTCTAAAAGAGTTGTCATAAAGAGCTTTTGAGGATTGCTTTCAAAGGAATTTCCTGCCGATAGGGCAAATCAGCTCGGAGTCACCTGGAACATGTTTTCTTGCACCGAAGATAATGTGTGGAACCAAAACTTTGGTGTGATTAACAAGCAGTGTGTTTCAACAAGCCTGCGTTGATCGGAAATGAAGGTCTCCTTTGAAATCTAGGTGCTCACGCATGCCAAAAAATCACAAATACTTTAACACAAGTCTGCCTTGCGGTACAATCGATAGCTGATGGAGCAAAGCTGGCCTGCAGAAACCATTCCTCAGCTGTTCATCGCTATCCAAAAAAGGCCAGTGACACATTCAGAATGGGGAAATTAACATGATGGAGCATAAAACGTGACTCGAATGATACGGTGAGCCAGTGGAATGAAATAATCTCGTCAGCTGCAGACAGAAAATTTATGGCAGCAGGACTGCGGAAACTGCACCCAGGAACAGAGGGAACGCTTATTAAATTTGCAAATGATAGTGAATTGGGAGGGGTAGCAAATACAGTAAGAAAACAGAGTCAGGATAAAGGGTGATCTTGACAGGCTAGAAAACTGGACTAAAACAAAAATGAATTTTATCAGGGATACATGTAAAGCTCTGCATTTAGGTAGGAAAATATCAGATGTGTAATTATAGGATGGGGGAAGACTTGTCTTGGCAGTAGTTTGTGCGAAAAGGATCTAGGGGTCTTAGCAGACCATACACTGAACATGAGTCAGCAGTGAGATGTGGTAGCTAAAAAGGCAAATGAGATTTTGGCCTGTTATCAATAGAAGTATAGTATCCAGATCACGCAAAGGTGATATGAAGAACTTTGTTGAGAGTCCAAGCTCCCGAGAGCTCTGACTCTCGAAAGCTCAGACACTGAAAATCTGGTTGGTCTCTTAGGTGCTCCGGGACTCGAATCCAGCTCTACTGCAGACCAACACGGCTGCCTTCTGAAACAAAAACAGAAAGCCGAATGCCCAGTTCCGAGCAGTGGAGTACTAATAAGAATGTTTTTAAGACTGAAGTGTCTTTCATCCAAGAACTTTGCTTGGCAATGCGGCATTGTTGTTTTCCTGTAAAATGTAGCCTCTGCTCGGTCCCACAACCCAAAAGCACACACACCCTGTTCACAAAAGGAAAGGATTGTTTCCCAAAGATGCCGAAAAGGAAAACAATCTTTGGGCTGGCCGTTGTTTTCTTTAGTCTAGAGAGAAAACACCAGCTTGGTAGGCAGTTTTGTTTCGATACACAAACTCCGCAAGGTCACCGGCCAAATTACACATTGGAGAGCTCTCGGTGCAGCAAAAATAGCTTGTCCTTGGAGGGAATGTTACTTATGTGTTATGCTGCTCTGAACCCCAAATAGATTCTGTAGCAATTCGGCCCTATACCCTCACCCATTGCAGAGATAGGAACGCTTGAGCAGATGCAAGATCTCTGATTCTCTCATTATCACTCTCTGATCTTTGCATTGCTGTATTAACTTATTCTGCAGGATCCTGCATTGCATGTTTAACTTATTCCGCAGTATCCTGTCCTGCACAATTATCATTTTGGTACCTTGGTCATAACAGTGTTTCTACAGAGTTTGGGAGAAGTTACAAACATACACATGAACAACTGAAGCTACCTTCTACTAAATCAGATCATAGGTCCATCAAGATCTGTACTGTCTGCTCAGACTGGCAGCCGCTCTCCAGAGTCTGAGGTAGAGGTCTTTCACATCACATCTTACCCAATCCTATATTAACTGGAGATGCCGGGGATCGAACCTGGGACCTTCTGCATGCCAAGCAGACGCTCTACCACTGAGCTAGGGTCTCAGGTCAAGGTCCTTCCCATCACCTCCTGCCTACTCCTTTAACTGGAGATGCCGGGGATTGAACCTGGGATCTTCTACATGCCAAGCAGATGCCCTACCACTGAGCCAGGGTCTTAGGCAGAGGCCTTTCCCCATCACCTACTGCCTGGTCCTTTTAACTGGAGATGCTGGGGACCAAACCTGGGGCCTTCTGCATGCCAAGCAGATGCTCTACCACTGAGCCAGGGTCCCAGGTCAAGGTCTTTCCCATCACCTCCTGCCTGGTCCTTTTAGCTGGAGATGCCGGGGATTGAACCTGGGTTCTGAATGCCAAGCAGAGGCTCTGCCACTGAGCCAGGGTCCCAGGTCAAGGTCTTTCCCATCACCTCCTGCCTGGTCCTTTTAGCTGGAGATGCCGGGGATTGAACCTGGGGCCTTCTGCATGCCAAGCAGATGCTCTACCACTGAGCCAGGGTCCCAGGTCAAGGTTTTTCCTATCACCTACTGCTTGGTCCTTCTAACTGGAGATGCTGGGGATTGAACCTGGGTTCTGCATGCCAAGCAGAGGCTCTGCCACTGAGCCAAAATATGAACACATAAAGCTGTCTTACTTGGAAGGGAGACCTCCAAGGAAGGCTCTGCGGAGGCAGGTAATGGCCAACCACCTGTGCTTCTCCCTTGCCTTGAAAGTCCTTTGCTGGGAGACTCTTGGTCCATCAAGGTGAGTATTGCCTACTCAGACTGGCAGCAGCTATCCAGGGTCTCAGTCTGGGGTCTTTCCCGTCACCTCCTGCCTCACCTTTTTTTTTTATCGTGAAATCCTGGGAACTGAACCTGGGACGTTCTGCATGCTTGCAGAGACTCTACCACTGAGCCACAGCCCCTCCCCTAAGTAAATCACGTACGTTTGGGGGCAACAGGTCCCAGGATCGACCTCTGATACTTCCAGTTTAAAAGATGTCCATTTGCAAACTGGGAAGGACAGCGTCTAAGACCTTGGAGAGTCACAGCCACTTAAAATAAAAACTTCAAAGCGATGAAAATGAGTATTTTGAATGCCACTTTAACTGCCTGAGTCATGTCCGTGTGCCAATAATTTTTGCAAAAAAAAAAGCTATTTCCAAGCATCTCAGCTATAAGGGAAAGACAGAAACGCTGACTGATTCATGAGAAACACTCAGAAGCTATAGATTGCCCTCTGGAAATAGACACCACTGGAGAATATGCCACACTGCTTTCAAGCAGAGATGAGACCAAGTTCCAAACAGTAGAGCTAGTTTGGTGTCGTGGTTAAGTGTGCGGACTCTAATCTGGGAGAACGGGGTTTGATTCCCCCCTCCTCCACTTGCAGCTGCTGGATGACCTCGGGCAAGCCATAGTTCTGTCAGAGTTGTTCTCTCAAGGACAGTTCTGGAAAGAGCTTAGGGATCCCAAGTCCCCCCCGGGGGCAGGGAAAACCCACCCCAGAGGCCCGTTCCCCGGCACCGCCAGATTGGGTCCCGGGGGGAACTCCTCCCCGACGTGTGCATCACCCGGAAGTGACAGGAGGATGCCGGGCATGGTGGGGGCGGGGCCATACAAGGGAAAACTCTATGGGTTTCCCTTGTATGGCCGTGGCCCCGCCCCCAGCGTGCCCGGCATCCTCCCGTCACTTCCGGGTGACGTGCATGCGGCACGCGCGTGCTTTGCGCATGCACACACCAGACGCCAGCCGGGAGCCCCCCGCTCCTGGCGAAGATCAACTTGGCAACCCTATTGGTTACATGAGAAACACGTGACTTCCTGTGAGTAACATAAACAAACATTTAACCCCAGATATACTGAGTGTTTTCAACTTGTAATACCCAGCAAAAGGCAGCATGGTATGGCGTGAGCTCATCAGATTGCAGAAGCCAGACAGGATCGGTACTTGGATTGGGAGACCACTCAAGGAAGAGGGAGTGAAGGGCGAGGTATAAATCCAATCTCCTCCTCCTCCTCCTCCTCTTCTTCCTCTTCTATGGAGATCAGAATATTCCCATTTTGACTTCATTTCACCCTTGTTGGGAAGTGAACCAGAAAGTCCTGGGCGAGAGGGTTACTGTGCCATTAATAGCAGCAGAGACCGGAAACCGCTACTTGTGGTTTATTACTTTCTGAGCTGATGATGGAAGAGGACAAAGAACTCTGAGACAAAAAAAAAAAAGCTAGTAGGAAACCCATAAATAAGAGTCAAGCCAGGACGCTCAGAGGAGGCGGCAAATATATCTCAAGATATAATAGTTATCAGAGATCGTTCAGACTACCTTTGCTCCTTTGGTCACAACAGCCGATCTGTTTGGCACCGAATCCCCTCTGCCCTTTGCCCAAGCCTCGTGGCAACTGCAAAGTTGAGAATGGAGTTATTCGAACACTCTGTACTTTGTGGGTGGAAAGAATAAAAGACAACTGTAGTCCGAAGAGCAGGGAAGGGACGTAGTGTGAAGATAGCCATGTGGGTTTCATAGCGGATAAGAGGAGGGGAGGCAGCCCAATCTAGCCCGATCTCATCAGATCTCAGAAGCTAAGCAGGGTCGGTACTTGGAAGGGAGACCTCCAAGGAAGGCTCTGCAGAGGAAGGCAATGGCCAACCACCTCTGCTTCTCCCTTGCCTTGAAAGCCCCTCATTGGGGGAAGTTAAGCAGGGTAAGTCTTTGGATGGGAAACCACCGAGGAAGACTCTGCAGAGGAAGGCAACGCCAAACCACTACTGCTTCGCCTTTGTCTTGAAAGCCCCTTGGCTGGAGTCGCCATAACTTGGAAGCTAAGCAGGGTCGGTACTTGGAAGGGAGACCACCAAGGAAGGCTCTGCAGAGGAAGGCAATGGCAAAGCACCTCTGCATCTCCCTTACCTTGAAAGCCCCTCGCTGGGATCACCATAAGTTGGAAGCTAAGTAGAGTCGGTACTTGGAAGGGAGACCACCAAGGAAGGCTCTGCAGAGGAAGGCAATGGCCAACCCCCTCTGCTTCTCCCTTGCCTTGAAAGCCCCTCACTGGGGTCACCATAATTCAGCTGCAAGTGCGACTTGATGGCACTTCGCAGACGCAAGTCTGTTCGAAAGACTTAGAAGGGAACATTTCAGTATAGGATGCTTACGATGCACGGTTGTGTCCTTGCCAACGTTTCTGAGTAGAGGGGGGAAATTGGATTGCTGTTGCAAGCACTAGGCATTTGAACACGGAGCTTCTGATCACGCACCCAGCACCATACCTGTGTACCGAGGCCTCCCCCTTATATTGACTCCTGGCTCTGGGATTCAAAGGATTAGTGCCTCTGAATGTACAGATCCCCCAAAGTCACCATAACTAGTAGCTCTTGATAGATTCATGGAGGATGTCTGTCTAACCCCCTTCGAAAGCTGTTTATTCCTGTGGCCCTCACGCCATCTTCTGATGGCCAATTCCACATTTGAATGACTCTCTGTGTAAAGTAGGTTGGATTTATACCCCACCCTTCACTACCCGAAGGAGTCTCAGAGCAGCTTACAGTCTTCCTTTCCCTCCCCACAACAGACACCCGGTGAGGTAGGTGGGGCTGAGAGAGCTCTCTCTCGAGGACTGCCCTTGAGAGAACAACTCTGAGAGAACTTGTAACTGACCCAAGGTCACACCAGCAGCTGAAATGTGGAGGAATGGGGACTCAAACCCGGTTCTCCCAGATTAGAGTCCGCTGCTCTTAACCGCTACACTCTAAGGAGTGTTTCCTTTGTCTATGCCTCAACTCACGATCTCCAAATGCCTCTGAGCTGTACAAGAGTAGGTGAGCCCTCCAACCAGTGCTCCCTCTAAGCTGCAGAGTCCTGTGAGCAAAAATTCTACTTTGTGAGCTACTGGCATTAAAGTTGTGAGCAGGTGATTTGGCTACTGCACAAAGTCGTTTGCTGTGGAGCCTTCGTTCCTCAGCTAAGACAAAAATGTGTGAGCCGGAGGCTAAACAGCTGTGAGCTAGCTCACACTAACTCAGCTTAGAGGGAACATTGCCTCCAACCAAAGGATCTCAGTCCGTTTATGCACAAACTTGGGGTCACCCTGAGAGCATCTAGAAATGCACAGCAGTATCACATTGCCAGATCACAGCGAGGGGCCGTCCAAGTCAGCTGCTGTCCAAAGGAGATGGAACGGAATCTGGGGACCGAAACCCTTAAGCCGCCTCTTGGGGCCTCCAAGCGTTGATTACAGCAAATCCACCCAGGTCTGTTTTCTCAGGACATGCAATGCCTGGACGGCACGTTTCCTCACCCACCACAGACCCCAGTGCTGTACAGAACGTTTGCGCCAAGGAGGAAGAGTTCCTGGCATTGAAAGAAAAAATCACAGCCAGATTTTTTTCCCCAGAAGAACACTGTGCTCGCCAGCTTGAAAGGACAGAGTGGGAGCAGAAGAACTCCCCTGCCAAGTTTCTAGGATGCCCACTATGCCAGTCGGGTGGCAAAGATTAGCGACTTCCAAGGACGGACAGAACCCATCAATAAGGACAACATAGGTTCACAGATCCCTTCTCTGCTAGGAACGCACATAAGCCTGCCTGACACTGAATCAGACCGTCGGTCTATCAAGGTCAGTATTGTCTACGCCAACTGGCAGCAGCTCGCCAGGGTCTCAGGTCAAGGTTTTTTCCATCACCTACTGCCTTGTCCTTTGAACTGGAGATGCCAGGGATTGAACCTGGAACCTTCTGCATGCCAAGCAGACGCTCAATCACTGAGCCAGGATCTCAGGCGGAGGTCTTTCCCATCACCTCCTGCCTGGTCCTTTTAACTGGAGATACCAGGGATTGAACCTGAGACCTTCTGCATGCCAAGCAGACGCTCAATCACTGAGCCAGGATCTCAGGCGGAGGTCTTTCCCATCACCTCCTGCCTGGTCCTTTTAACTGGAGATGCCAGGGATTGAACCTGGAATCTTCTGCATGCCAAGCAGATGCTCAACCACTCAACCAGGGTCTCAGGTCAGGGTCTTTCCCATTACCTAGTCCTTTTAACTGGCGTGGACGGAGATTGAACCTGGGACCTTCTGCATGCCAAGCAGTTGCTCTTCCACTCAGCCAGGGTCTTCCCCATCACCTACTGCCTGGTCCTTTGAACTGGAGATGCCGGGGATTGAACCTGGGACCTTCTGCATGCAAAGCGGATGCTCTGCCACTGAGCCACAGACCCCTCCTAGTGGTTAACAGCTATGCAGAAGTTCTCCGTTTGCAACTTTTCCCATCACTTCTACTAAAGCTCTCTTGCATGAAATAGACAGGGAATCCTATTCCCAAAAAAGAGGAGAATACAAAGCCAGTACGCAGGTCCTCTCTTGCAGAGTCCCAGGTGGGCCGCATCTTTGATCCTTTTAGCTGGATTCTTCTGATAAGAACAATGTACATTGAGGAAATTATTTTGGCTTTTCTGAAAAGTTAAAAAAAGGACTGGATTTCTCTGTTCCTATTTGGATTTATTTTCTTTCCAAAAGACCCTGATTAAGAATTAGAATATGTGGATTGGTCCTTACATCTTGCTGAGTGGAGCGATTTCAGATGCCAAATGATAATGGCACACATTGGTAGTGAGACAAGAAAACTAGCTCTCAATTCAGTCCAGGAGAATACAGTGTAAGAGCACTGCTACTCTTAGTTCAGCATCTTGTGATTTCTAATGTCAGACTTATGTCCATTTTTTCTTTGTATCCTCCTGGACTGAATCGAGACCTTGGTTTCCTGTCTCACTAACAAATGCTGGTATCTCCACACCTACTACCCCTCTGCATATCACCCCCAATCCAATCAAACCCGCTATTGCCATTCAACCACTGAAATCACCTTTATTAAGTTTATATCTCTGGTACCTCATGTTACATTTTACAACACGCATGGCCCGGCTCAACAAAGTGACATTTATGTCAGATCCGGCCCTCATAACAAATGAGTTCGACACCTCCGTTTTAAAGAATCGAAAGGAACTGTCCAACATCCTGACAAATATCCCGCCTGCTGGGGAGAACAATTCATTTTGTGTGGACTCCTGAAAAAGCATTTTTACTCTTTTTGCATAAAACTCCAGAAAAGGAAGCATCGCTGAATGATATCAGACCATGCAAATCTAGGTTCTGCAGGAAGCCAGATAGCATTTTTGCATTGTAGGAAGTCATGTAGCATTTTGGGTAGGCAAACAGTCATTTTATTGTGTTAATAGAACAGGATTTTCAGTACGGAGGAGCGAACCTCCAGGGTCAAAAGGCCTAACAACAGCTGGAAAACAAAGCAGCTCATTGTGTTTGTGGAAACGAGCGAACAAGAGAGCTGACGTCTTGTTGGGTTTCGGTTTCTTTCAGCCCTGCTGTTGTGTTGCATTGTGTTCCATACTTGGCAGCTTCCCGAGTCCTGCAAGGCCAGGTCCACTGGATCATTCCGTTCAAAGCTCACAATCTCTCAGGGATCATCATGGCACTAAGCTTCCCCCTCTACATTTTTTTACTCTGGCACCACCACCCCTTTTTTAAATTCAGAATTCTAATACTAAAAGTCACAGGGTGAAAGTTGAGCTGACGGCCGCTTACAGCAGCCACTCAAAATGGACAAATCTCATTCCATTCCTAAAAGGGCAAGGTTTATGCAGCCACAATTTGCCCCAGGGCTGTGCAGGAAGAGAGTATTTAACACCTTGATTGCCACATGGTTTTGCTATCCAGAACTGGTCCCCCCGATTTATCGTTAGCGTTTTAAAGGAGGGGGCATTATGTCTTTTAAAACCAGGCTTTGTTTCCTACAGGAATACTTGAAGGAATGGTGGTAGAAGAAGACTGCCTAAGGCAGGAGTGTCGAACTCTTTGGTTATGAAGGCCGGACCTGACATAAATGCGACCTTGTTGGGCCGGGCCATGTGCGTCATAAAATGTAATGCCAAGTAGCGG
>NW_015167690.1:20371-31742 GCF_001447785.1 Gekko japonicus
CCCTCTTAGGGCCTGATCCGGCCCCCGGGCCGCATGGTTGACACCCCTGGCCTAAGGTAACCTTCGATGCTACCAGATTTGCGTTGGGAAATACCTGGAGATTTGGGAGTTGGAGCCTGGGGAGGGTGGGGTTTGGGGAGGGACCTCACTCAGCAAGGTATAATGCCATAGAGCCTACCCTCCAAAGCGGCCATTTCCTGCAGGAGAACGGATCTTGGCTATCTCGAGACCAAATGTAATAGCAGAAGATCTCCAGGTGCCACCTGGAGGTTGGCAACCCTAATGTCCCCTTCCCAGCTATTTTTGTCTTTTATTTCCCCACCACCACCACCCCAGCCCTGACTGGTCTTTCTTCTCTATCAAGCTTAAATTCTAGGCTAGGAACCCAAATTAGAAGGGAGCAAGCGAGGGTAAGGGATTTGTTGTTGTTCAGTCGCAGAGTCGAGTCCGACTCTTTGCGACCCCATGGACCAGATCACGCCAGGCCCTCCTGTCTTCCGCCGTCCTCTGAAGTTGGCTCAATTTCATGTTCGTTGCATCTGTGACACTGTCTAACCATCTCATCCTTTGCCCTCCCCGTCTTCTTTGACCTTCCATCTTTCCCAGCATCAGGGTCTTCTCCAGGGAGTGCTCCCTTCTCATTGGGTGGCCAAAGCATTTGAGCTTCAGTTTCATTATCTGGCCTTCCAGGGAACAGTCAGGGTTGATTTCTTTTAGGATTGACTGATTTGATCTTCTTGCGGTCCAAGGGACTCTCAAGAGTCTTCTCCAGCACGTTCAAAATAAAATCAGAAAGGGGGGGAGAGATAATGGACGGGTGGAGGAAAAGAAAGCCCAACCACAAAGCTCCCCCACACGTTGATTCTCTCCAAAAGCCTCTCTTCCAACTTAGAATTGCAAGGCAAGGATCTGTTTTTGAATTCCAAGACAAGTACAGGTTTTTGACACCCGTTATGTGACTCAGAGAAGTTAACGGATGGGCAGATCCAGTTTGTGGACACCGCCAGTTCTGATAATTAGTACCTCCGCTGTGTGAATAAAACAAGCAGAGACCCGACTGCAGGAGTGAGCCCTGTGATCAGAACCACCTAGCGTTACTCCAACGGGAAAAGGCAACTCATCGGAAACATGGAAACTCATCTTCCTTCCAGAAGACATCCAAAATAGATCACGGCTGATTCAGCATCACTACCACAGACCAATGTATTTAAAGAATCGTCGTTCCCACGTAAAAAAAATTCAAACTCAGCTGTCCTTCTCAGATGGATGGGATGCATTGGAAACCTCAGCAGTTTTTTTTAAACAAGGCTTTGGCTCAGAAGGCCAAACCTACGATGACGCAGCAGCAGCAGAAGAAGAACTGGAAGGAGAAGCAGAAGACAGCCAGTTCCACTGCGGGCCTGATAGAAGCCCTCTGAGTTCAGCTCATTTAGTTCAGCTAAATGCAAGGGGGGGGTGCCAACTTTGGGCTGGGAAACTCCTGGGGATTTGGCAGTGAAGCCCGAGGAAGGCAGAGTTTGGAGAGAGGATGGACTGCAAAGTATAACAGCATAAAGTCCTCGTTTAGATGAGATAAGCCTATGGAGCAGAGGCCCACCAGTGGCTATTAGCAAAGGGATGCTCTCTATTCTTGGTGTGTGTGTTTTTTGGGGGGCAACCGTGGGAGGGCTTCTGGAGTTCCGGCCCCACTGGTGGACCTCCTGATGGCACCTGGTATTTTTGGCCACTGTGTGACATAGAGTGTTGGACTGGATGGGCCATTGGCCTGATCCAACATTGGCTTCTCTTTATGTTCTTAAGAGCAGAGGTCCATCAGTGGCTATTAGCCACAAGGTATAGAAAGGAACTCTCAGTCTGGGGCAAGGGATGCACTGTTTTCTTGGTCCTTGGGGGGGTCAACAGTGGGAGGGCTCCTAGTGTCCTGGCCCCACTGGTGGACCTCCTGATGGCACCTGGTATTTTTGGCCACTGTGTGACAGAGTGTTGGACTGGATGGGCCACTGGCCTGATCCAACAATGGCTTCTCTTATGTTCCCTTACGTTCTTATTCCAGAGCTGCTATCTTCTCCGGGGGAACTGGTCTCTGTAGTCTGGAGATCCAGGATAATTCTGGGAGATCTCCAGGTCCAACCTGGAGGTTGGCAACCATGCACGCTGTGATAGAATCCAAGTTGCACACTGCGGAGGGGCTGCAGTTCATCTGCTTGGTGCACAGAAGGCATCTCCAGTTGAAAGGACCCGGCAGGAGGTGATGGGAAAGACCCTCTGCCTGAGACCCTGGAGAGCTGCTGCCAGTCTGAGTAGACAATACTGGCCTCGATGGACCAATGGTCTGATTCAGTATGAGGCAGCTTCATCTGGGTTCATGCGTGTTAGGGTAGGGGGGTGTGGCTCAGTGGCAGTGCATCTGCTCGGCATGCAGAAGGTCCCAGGTTCACTCCCTGGGACCTCCCGTTCAAAGGATCAGGAAGCTGGTGATGGGAAAGGGAAAGACAGTAACCGAAGACCCTGGCTCAGTGGCAGAACATCTGTTTGGCATGAAGAAGGTCCCAGGTTCAATCCCAACATCTCCCATTCAAACTACCAGGCAGTAGGTGATGGGAAAGACCTCTACCTGAAACTGTGGAGAGAAACTGCCAGCCAGAATAGACAAGACTGATCACGATGGACCAAAGGTCTGATTTTAGTGTAACGCAGCTTCATGTCTGTTTCCACAGCATTTATTTCTCCATTGATCAATAGAAGGAGGATCAGGATTTTTCCATGAGGCAGCAATAGAAAGCCGTGCTGTGGCTATAAATGTGGATAAAGTAGCAGATAAATATGAGTCACACAGACAAGGGTATGCGCGGTCCCATTCCAGATTCATTCGAAATTCATTCTTATAACATATTTTACAGAAAACGATGTTTTACCAGCAAATACTAGCTATGCAGATTGGATACATCTATGAGAACTTTTTATGGTTTGAGCACTCTCATAAAATACTTTTAAGGTCCTTCTAAAATATATCTGGATTTATTATACGTTACTACTCTAGTGGAACAAGTGGAAAATAACAAGAAAGGGACAAGGTCACGGTAATAAGCTGCTCCTACTGATAAGTTTATAGATGGCATTGTGTTAAATTAATTTGCACTTACAGTCTGTATTATTGTTTAAACAGTAATCTTGTTTATGTATATTTGACTTATCTTCTAATAAAATCGTTTATTTAAAAAAAAATGTCTGTTTCCACAGTACCAAGGAATCTGAACGTGCTGGAATTTTGCCAAAGACAATACTCAGAGCAAGAGCTTAGGAGAGCAGAACCGTGCCGAGCAACCAGTGACTATTGTTAGGGGAAGCGTCACTTCCCCATAGTCAGCAAGGCGGAAGTCCACCAGTCTGGAAGGAGAAGCAATAACATACATGAAATGAAAACACTGCATGCAGGGGAGGTGGGAGACCAAAGCTTCTCAGGGGAAGTTCACAATGCTCAGAACGACTCTGGAGAAGCCCGTGCAGCAAAGAGGAAATCCAACATCAACACCACCGGGACTTTTCCCGGTGACCTTAATGGACAATCCACCCCTGAATTTAAAGAAATGCCCATCAGTTTCTGTTCACCCCTTCCCCAGTTTCACCTTCCGGAATGACGAAACTTCATTCTTCATGGAAGACGTTCTTCGCGGAAGGCGAAACTTCGTTCTCCGCGGAAGGCGAAACTTTGTTCTTCGCGGAAGGCGAAACTTCGTTCTTCGCGGGAGGCAAAACTTCGTCCTTCACGGGAGACGAAACTTCGTCCTTCACGGGAGACGAAACTTCGTCCTTCACGGGAGATGAAACTTCGTCCTTCACAGAAGACGAAACTTCGTTCCAGCCTAGCTCTCCTCCATCTTTCCCCTGTGATAGCTTATTTAGCTGCGGCATTGTTAGCGTGCCTTTCTCAGACAAAAAGGCCCATGGCAGGTTGCTGCGTTACATAAAAAGCTCAACAGAGGCATCCAAACCAAATGAAACCGCATAACTCAAATACCAACATCGGGCCGAGCCCAGAATTCTCAGCCTCCTACACAGGTCATGGGGGGTGAAATTGAAATCATTCAGCACTAAGTGGCCTCCCACTTTTAGTGTGCCTCAGGTGTGCTGCTCGACCAGTTAAGGGCCATTATAGATCAACGGCGCCAAACAAGCACTCTATATTGCGTAAGAGAGCAGCTGTTAAGGAGAGCACCTGCCAAGGGCCAGAGACAGAGCTGTTTATGAACCTGATTCTTCGTTACGGTGATTTAACCTTGGGTTTTTATTAGCCAGATTCTTTATTGGTGGTGACGGAAAGCGCCGTCAAGTCGCAGCCAGCGTCTGGAGACCGCATAGGATTTTCAAAGCAAGAGACCTTCAGAGGCGGCTTGATATCGCCTGCCTCTATGTCACGACCCTGGACTTACTTGGTGGTCTCCCATCCAAGTACTTACCAGGGCCAACCCTGCTTAGCTTCTGAGATCTGGTGAGATCTAGCTAACCTGAGCCATCCAAGTCAGGGCAAGAGACATTCAGAGGTGGTTTGCCACGGCCTGCCTCTGCACAGCAACCCTAATCTTCCTCAGTGGTCTCCCATCCAAGTACTGACCAGGGCCGACCCTGCTTAGCTTCTGAGATCTGATGAGATTGGATCAGCCTGGGCTATCCGGGTCAAGGCAAGAGACACACAGAGGTGGTTTGCCATCGCCTGCCTCTGCATAACAACCCTGGACTTCCTCGGCGGTCTCCCATCCAAGTACTAACCAGGGTCGACCCTGCTTAGCTTCTGAGATCCAGCTAACCTGAGCCATCCAAGTCAGGGCAAGAGACATTCAGAGGTGGTTTGCCATTGCCTGCCTCTGCACAGCAACCCTCGTCTTCCTCAGTGGTCTCCCATATCCAAGTACTTACCAGGGCCAACCCTGCTTAACTTCTGAGATCTGATGAGATTGGATCAGCCTGGGCTATCCGGGTCAAGGCAAGAGACACACAGAGGTGGCTTGCCATTGCCTGCCTCTGCATAACAACCCTGGACTTCCTCGGCGGTCTCCCATCCAAGTACTAACCAGGGCTGACCCCGCTTAGCTTCCGAGATCGTACAGGAACCGAGATATTTGTGCTTCATTCTTCCTCTCCACTGGGGACCCAAAGTGGCTTACAGTATCATTTCCCCTTGCTAGATTTTTATCCTCCCAGCAGCCTTGTTAGGTAGGGTAGGCTGAGAACAGAGTGACTGACCCAATGTCACCTAGCAAGGTTCTATGGCAGAGGGGGGGGCGGATTTGAACCTGGGTCTTCCAGATCTTACTCCAACACTCTGACTACTACTCCACGCTGGCTCCGTTGGCTTTTTTTAAAAAAATAACATTTTATTAGTAAATATAAAATGAAAATAAAGTAAAGGCAAAGGTTCCCTTGCTCGAAAGCCAGTCGAGTCCGACTCTAGGGTTGCGGTGCTCATCTCCGTTTCCAAGCCGAAGAGCCAGCGCTGTCCAAAGATGTTTCAGTGGTCATGTGGCCAGCATGACTAAACACCAAGGCGCACGGAACCTTCCCACCGAAGTGGTACCTATTTATCTACTTGCAATTTCTTGCTTTCGAACTGCTAGGTTGGCAGGAGCTGGAACTAGAGACGGGAGCTCACTCCGTCATGCGGCAACTCGGGTCTTGAACTGCTGAACTACTGACCTTCCACAGGTAAGTCAGAATGTACAGAAAAAGAGCATAAAGATTATACAAAACACTAAATCTTCCAAATTACATTGCCAGAGTACAATCCCGAAAAACAAGAAAGTAAATCAAGTGCATATACGATCCAGCAGTACTGTCAAAAGGATAGCCTTTTTGTTAGCAGCAGCCAAAAACGCTGTAGCTCTACTTTGGAAAGATACTTGAAGCCCTCAGCAACATCATTGGCATGCTAAACTCTGGAAGTTCTATATAATGTCAGAAATAACGGAAAATGTGAATGATAAAAACTCTTATGAGTCTTCCTTAGACCATGCTAAGATATGGTTTCCTATTCTGGAATATTTAATTGAACAGGGCGAAATTCCTGCTACTGTTAATGATTTAAATTTATGGTAAGACTTGATTTACTTTCTTTTTTTTGGCTTTATTTTTTAAAAAATTAATGTCCATCTAGCTTGATGTTGATGACGCAGCTTCATTTGCCTCCTGTGCAAACTAGACTGATGTCCATGCTTCAGAAAAATCGGGCCATAAGAAAGGGACATAGCAAAAATGACACTTGGCTCAAGATTCAGGTATTTGGTTTGGGGCTCCGACGCCGCAGACAGACGATTGACAGACCAGTTGCACAAGTCCAGAGTTTTCATTAGCTGGGCGTTTGGTTTGCCTGAGCACGACTTGAAACCGGCATTTATTTGTAATTAACCTGCACTGACCTGCGTAGTCCAAGCTAGCCTGATCTTATCAGAGCCCGGAAGCTAATCAGGGTTAGCCCCGGACAGTATTTGGAAGGGAAACCACCAAAGAATACCAGGGCCGCAGCATGGAGCCAGGCAACGGCAAACCACGTCTGAACATCTCTTGCCTTGAAAACCCCTTGAAAACAAAAACAATCTGAAAATATGAAGTCACGCCATCAGAGATGGACTTTTGAGAATATGGTTTACACCAATGCTCCCTCTAAGCTGTGGGGTCTTGTGAGCAAAAATTCTACTTTGTGAGCTACCGGCATTAAAGTTGTGAGCGAGCGATTTGGCTACTGCATAAATTAGTTTGCCCTGGAGCCCTCCTTCCTGAGCTAAGACAAAAATGTGCAAGCTGGAGGCTAAAAAACTGTGAGCTAGCTCACACTAACTCAGCTTAGAGGGAACACTGGTTTACACCCGCCGGGGGAGACACCTCGATCACGAAGGAGGTTTTCCCCCAGGATGAGGCTCCTCCATTGCATATACATATAATAGACTTTCTTTCACATCATGATTTACGGCTTCTCTATTAAGGCAGGGGTGTCGAAGTCATTTGTTATGAGGGCCGGATCTGACATAAATGAGACCTTGTTGGGCCGGGTCATGTGTGTCATAAAATGTAATGCCAGGTAGCAGAGATATAAACTTTATAAAGGACACACATACAAAGGGTTTTTTAAAAAACTTTAAAAACATGCTAAAAACATTAGTACTCTTGCAATATTTTGTTTACTTAACAGTGTCTGATAACTGACACCTCTTGCTCTGAATTATTACATCAAAATGTCTGTGTTGTTGCAATCTTGAGTATGCTGTTCAGGTGTGTATCTGTAAGCTGCAAATCTATGATGATGCAGCAGCAGCCAGGGCCGGCTCACTCACTAGGCGAACTAGGCGATCGCCTAGAGCGGGCAGGCCCTTAGGGGCGCCAAACTGCACCCGGCCCTGTACTCTGGGAGTTTCTTGATTATTTGTGTTTTTCATTCTTCCTAAAATGCATTTATTTGTGAAAATTGGTGGGCGCACGGGGAGGGGGCACCAGAAGGGATCCCCGCCTAGGGTGCAAAATAAGCTGGGGCCGGCCCTGGCAGCAGCAGAACTGGAAGAAGAAGAAGCAGAAGACAGCCAGTTCCACTGCAGGCCTAATATGTTACGTTGAATATGTAGTAATGATGAAACCAGTGTAATCAAAATAGATTAGCTATGAAGTTTGAAACTTAAAACTTAAATGGTGAATACAGTTGAGCCCCAACCCAAATAAGAATTATTGGATAACCTTAAAAATTATAACGAAGGGGATGAAAGGGAAATTATTCCCTGTCCTATACATTATGTACCGCATGACTGTCTTTGACACATGTGATTATGTTGTATAACCTTTTTTATTTTTTCCCTTTTCTGTACCCCCACTGTTTTTCTAAAATAAATAAATAAATAAAATAAATAAATCTGAAAATACCAAAAATTAAACTGTTTGGGGTTTTTGTAAGAGGCAAAGGGACAGCCGAAGAGATTTTTATTTTCCCTCCTTGGGCAGCCAGTTATCATACACAGATAGCGATAACTAGCCAGTTTGGTGCAGTGGTTAACTGCGCGGACTCTAATTTGGGAGAACGGGGTTTGATTCCCCCCTCCTCCACATGCAGCCAGCTGGGTGACCTTGGGTCAGTCACAAGTTTTACAAGGGCAGTTCTCTCAGAGCTCTCTCGGCCTCACAGGGTGTCTGTTGTGGGGAGGGGAAGGGAAAGGAGATTGTCAGCTGCTCTGAGACTCCAAGTGAAGGGCCGGGTATAAATCCAATCTATTATTATTATTACTACTACAACTATTATTATTATTATTATGGGGCCTGTCTGAGCTTTTTTAAACACCTAACTGGGATGTTCCCCGGCCACAGCTGCCAGGAAACAGAACTAAAAATTACCTTCTTCCCTTGGCGGTCTCGTATTTCAAAGTTAGAAGCACCTTAATTAATTCCCATTCCCAGCACTATCCTTTGGCTGAACTGCTAGAAAGTCATAACGAGAGGTTATCTTTTTTCCAAGCTAACTTTAAAAAATCAGCCCAGGGAGAACGATTCTCAGTAGGGAAAAAGGTAGGAAGGGGGAAGGGATTTTTTTTAAAAAAAACACCCTCTCTCCTTTCACCCTGGATTTTTATGGCTAATAGCTTCCTCAAAAACTTCAGTGTGTTTTATTTTTTAGTGTCCCAAAGAAGAACCACACGTCGGGTATATGTTTGCTGTGTGGAAACCCCAAACCAGAAGCAGGGATTATAAAATAAGGTACTATTTCTTTTCTTTTCTTTTTTTTACATTGGGAGGGACAGATCTTTTCCAGGTCAGATACTACTGTAAACCCCCCAGGAACAGCGTATTTGTATCTGTAAAACTTCCGCAGAGGATCTTTTTCATTATGTCACGGTCTGCCCATTGTTCTGGGAACCGAGATGTAAATTCTTGACTACAATAATAGATCAATTGCAAACATTTTCTGACATAGATAAATTAATATTTCTGCAGTCAGACGCAGGCCCTACAGTTCCCTGTTGGGTAGCACTCTTCGCCTTAGCGACTAGCAAAATCAGGGCCAAGAACATAGCAAAATACTACAATATTGAACTGTAAAACGGCAATGTTTGAGACTGTGTTTCTGGACTGTGTTTTTGGAGATGGGTATATATTTAAGATTTTAATTCATTTAAACACTGAATGTGCAGATTTTTAGAGATTTAGATGTGCAGATATTTAGCTGTAATAATTTAAATTCAAATCCCAGTGCTGTAAATTGTCTAATCTGTACATGGTTTAAAATTGTAATGGCTAACGGCTACACAATAAATGTTACTATAGTATAGTACTACTGTAAAAAAAAAACCCACCATTTCCCCATATGCGATGTGCATTCCGATGCCTTTACTTATATCCTGCTTTCCTCGCCAACTGGGACTCAAAGCGACTTACAACACCACTCTTCCCTCCTCTGTTTTCTCACAACCACCCCCCTGTGAGGTAGGTCAGACTCAAGGTATGTGACTAGGGTCGCCACCAACGCTCCCACTAAGCTGTGGAGTCTTGGTGAGCTCTTGGCATTACAGCTGTGAGCGAGCGATTGGGCTGCTGAATCAATTAGTTTGCTCGGGATCCCTCCTTCCTGAGCGAAGTCAAAAATGGATGAGGCGGAGGCTAAGAAACTGTGAGCTAGCTCACACTCACTCAGCTTAGGTGGAACACTGGTCGCCACCCCACAGGTGGCACCTGGTGCTCTCCCACTACTGCTGTGGATCTCCAGATAACCAAGACCAGTTCCCCTGGAGAAAATGGCTGCTTTAGAGTGTGGACTCAGGCAGGGCTCTTTTTGTAGAAAAAGCCCAGCGGGAACTCATTAGCATAATAGGCCACACCCAACAGCAGGAACTCATTAGCATATTGGGCCACACCCCTGACAGCACAGCTCATTACCACATTAGGCCGCACCCCCATGTTACCAGAAGTGTGGACATCCAGCCACACCCACCTTTTGCTTCTTATTCTGTTTACCTTGTTTGTTGTCAAAACCCAGGGCCTTTTTTTTGTAGCAGGAACTCCTTTGCATGTTAGGCCACACACCCCTAATGTAGCCAATCCTAATGAGTTGTGGGACCTTTCCCGGATGTTGCAGTCTGATCATGCACTTTATATTCGCAGCTAAGTGGGATCTAAAGGCACGTCTGACCACAGCCCATGACTGCTTTGGAGGGTGGACTCTGAGGCACTGTACCCTGGTGAGGCCCCTCCCCTTCCCAAACTCCTCCCGTCTCAGGCTCCACCCCCAAAATCTCCAGGTATTTCTCAGCTCAGAACTGGCAATTCTAGACGTGATAAGCCCAAGGTCACCCAGCAAACGTCCACAATAGAAGTCGGCATTCGAACCCAGGTTTCTGACGCTCCTAGTCCAGCACTGCATCTGAGGCTCTATATAAATTGATTGGGGAGGTTTAGAGAAGAGGAGAAGAGACTGGATTTCTACCCCGCCCTTCCCAAACCGAAGGAGTCACAGAGCGGCTTAAAATCTCCTTTCCCTTCCCCTCCCCACAACAGACACCCTGGGAGGTAGGCGGGGCTGAGAGAGCGCTTTCGAGAACTGCTTGTGAGAGAACAACTCTGAGAGAACTTGTGACTGGCCCAAGGTCACACCAGCAGCTGCATGTGGAGGAGTGGGGAATCAAACCCGGTTCTCCCAGATTAGAGTCTGCTGCTCCTAACCACAACACCAAACTGACTCTTACCACAGGCTGTCTGTGGATGCCAGAGGGAGGGCACAAATCAGGACATCAGAGTTCTGGGGGAGATCAGGACACGTCCCTTGAATTCCAGCAAACTGTTCCAAGAGAGACGCCTTAGAGGAACACGGCCTTCTGCGGAGGTGGGAGACTGAGCTGGCCAGTTCTAGAAAATCGGTACAAACCGGCTTCCTGATCCAGCGCCAAGGATCAGATTGTTCCTCCCCGAGCCTTGTCTTCCGATGCTTTGCTTGTCACCAGCATCCCACAAAGCCAGCCTTAAATGCTGCGGCTATTTTGAGAGTCTTAACTGGGGCTACAAGGGGAAGGGAAGAGAAGCGAACGGGAAAGTCTTTGGGGTCATTCAAGCCCTGGCCGCGATGGCCCAGGCGAGCCCGATCTCCTCGGATCTCACAAGCGAAACAGGGTCAGCCCTGGTTGGATGGGCGGCCACCAAGAAAGCCCAGGGCTGCGCTACTGAGGCAGGCAATTGCAAACCGTCTGCCCTGTGCTGGAGGGCTCTTAGGCTGGCCTGATCTTGCCTGATATCGGTAGCTGAGCAGGGTTGGCCATGGTTAGCTAGGGTCAGGGGTCATTTAGTAGAAAAAGAGGTGCAGGAGCTCATTAGCATAACTCATTAGCATAACTCATTAGCATAACTCATTAGCATA